>NC_056431.1:4706948-5006948 GCF_018296145.1 Oncorhynchus tshawytscha
TCTTCTCCCTCTGTCCACCTTCTTCTCCCTCTGTCCACCTTCTTCTCCCTCTGTCCACCTTCTTCTCCCTCTGTCCACCTTCTTCTCCCTCTGTCCACCTTCTTCTCCCTCTGTCCCTCCTCATTTTTCCCATTTTGCCTTCCTCCTCTCCTACCTCAGATATTCAGACTCTTCCTCGAGTATATTTCTTTGACTCCTATGCCACACTGCAGACCAATGGCTCTGACAGTAGGTTTCTTCCTACGTCTGCTTGTTTCACCCCCCCCCATAGTGCCTGGTAGACCCCTGGTGTGTTATGTTGTGTGTGGTGTAGTTCGTAGTGTCATGTTTAGTACCGTGTTGTTACTGTTGTCCTCTGAATACTTCTCAACTCTGTTTGAGTATACATTTCTTACTCAACTCTTTTCTATTTATCTCACTTTACATTTGTACTTAGTTGTTGTTGTTGATTTGCTTTTAGTGACAGTGCTGTGATGGTCTGGTGTTCATGCGTTGCTTTTTGAAATCTTTTGCAACATTCTGAAGGAATTCACTTCATTTCTATAGAAGCTCCATAAACCACAAGGCACTGCTCTCACATCCTCACCAGGGCTACGTTCAGAATACTTCAACAGTTGCAAACGGTTTTGCTACACGTGTTTTTACAAAACAGCAAGTATGGTCAAGAAACATTGA
The DNA here is from genome assembly GCF_018296145.1 of Oncorhynchus tshawytscha. Classification (NCBI taxonomy): domain Eukaryota; kingdom Metazoa; phylum Chordata; class Actinopteri; order Salmoniformes; family Salmonidae; genus Oncorhynchus; species Oncorhynchus tshawytscha. The sequence continues at coordinate 4,707,624 of NC_056431.1, forward strand.
CCACAGAGAAACATTGACCACAGAGAAACATTGACCACAGAGAAACCTCCTGCAACATTTCAGATCCTGAAAAAGCCCTATATTAGTTTCTCCATTTTCTCTGGCATCACAATGGCCCCAACCAGAGCCACAGATATACAGAGTTTGATAAACTGTCTTCCATGTTGGCACCAAGCCCCCCATGACACTAACATTGTCATTTGCATCCAACTCCAGTGTTAACTGAAACCTCTCCCACCAACATGGAGCCCGTTCCAAATCTCTAACCTAGTTGGCCAAACTCATGTCTGTAGCTCTGGTCCCTCCACCACCAACCCACCAATCAGAGCTGTTCTAACTGTGACGTCCTCTGCGTGTAGTGGAGAGGCCCGTAGGGCTGGACCAGGTGTCCAACGACACCAACAGTGGGCCGGTCAACTTCGGGGCAGGGCTGAAGACTAAGAAGGGGATGTTCAGGACCGTGGGTCAGCTCTACAAGGAGTCCCTCACCAAGCTGATGGCAACACTACGCAACACCAACCCGAACTTCCTCCGCTGTATCATCCCCAACCACGAGAAGAAGGTGAGAGAGGAGAGGAGGAGAGGGAGAAGAGAGGGGAGGGTTAGGATGCTCACACAGCCAGGCTATTGATTGATTTCCCTCCATCTCTCAAACAGACAGACTATATATTCAACCACAGGTCATAACCCTACTCTCTCTGACTGTCTCTCTGACTGTCTCTCTGTCTGTCTCTCTGTGTCTGTCTTTTCTCTCTCTCTCTCTCTCTCTCTCTCTCTCTCTCTCTCTCTCTCCCTCTCTCTCTCTCTCCCTCTCTCTCTCTCTCTCCCCTCTCTCTCTCTCTCCCTCTCTCTCTCTCTCTCTCTCCCTCTCTCTCTCCCTTTCTCAATTCAATTCAATTCAAGGGCTTTATTGGCATTGAGGTTCAAGCAAGTGAGGCTCTTTCTCTCTCTCTCTCTCTCTCTCTCTCTCTCTCTCTCTCTCTCTCTCTCTCTCGCTCTCTCTCTCTCTCTCTCTCTCTCTCTCTCTCTCTCTCTCTCCCTCTCTCTCTGTCTGTCTGTCAGTCTGGTAAGCTGACACCCCATCTTGTTCTGGACCAGCTGAGGTGTAATGGAGTCTTAGAGGGGATCCGTATCTGCAGACAGGGCTTCCCCAACCGCATCCCCTTCCAGGAGTTCAGACAGAGGTAACATGGAGCGGGTCTGGCAAGAGGAAACACTTAACATCCACAATGATGGCTATCGTAACCATTTGTCTCACAGCCACAGAAACACACGTTCGCCTGTCAGTTGACATTGTCATGTAGAGAACACAGTCCCAGTCTCTCTGTCTCTTCCTGTAGGTATGAGATCCTGACTCCTAATGCTATCCCTCGTACCTTCATGGACGGGAAGCAGGCCTGTGAACTCATGGTGAGTCCCATTGAACAGCTAAGCTGTCCTGTCGTTTACCAACATAGGGCCCTATGTGTTGAAGCACATGCATATATGGACGTGATTTCAACTTTGTATCCGTCCTCTCTCTGTCTCCAGATCAGTGCGTTGGAGCTGGACCGTAACCTGTTCAGAGTTGGGCAGAGCAAAGTGTTCTTCAGGGCTGGAGTCTTAGGTCACCTGGAGGAGGAGAGAGACCTGAAGATCACTGACACCATCATACGCTTCCAGAGCGCTGCCCGAGGATTCCTCGCACGCAGGTGTGTTTTAGTGTGTGTCTTTGTCTCTCTGTCTCTCTCTCTGTGTTGACTCTCTCTGTCTCTCTCTCTGTGTTTGACTCTCTCTGTCTTTCTCTCTGTGTTGACTCTCTGTGTTGACTCTCTCTGTCTCTCTCTCTGTGTTGACTCTCTCTGTCTCTCTGTGTTGTCCCTCTGTTGACTCTCTCTGTCTCTCTCTCTGTGTTGACTCTCTCTGTTTCTCTCTCTGTGTTGACTCTTTCTGTCTCTCTCTCTGTGTTGACTCTCTGTCTCTCTCTCTGTGTTGACTCTCTCTGTCTATCTCTCTGTGTTGACTCTCTCTGTCTCTCTCTCTGTGTTGACTCTCTGTGTTGATTCTCTCTGTCTCTCTCTCTGTGTTGACTCTCTGTGTTGACTCTCTCTGTCTATCTCTCTGTGTTGACTCTCTGTGTTGACTCTCTCTGTCTCTCTTTCTGTGTTGACTCTCTCTGTCTCTCTCTCTGTGTTGTCTCTCTGTGTTGACTCTCTCTGTCTCTCTCTATCGCTCTCTCTGTCTCTCTCTGTGTTGACTCTCTCTGTCTCTCTCTCTGTGTTGTCCCTCTGTGTTGACTCTCTCTGTCTCTCTCTCTGTGTTGACTCTCTCTGTTTCTCTCTCTGTGTTGACTCTCTCTGGCTCTCTCTGTGTGTTGACTCTCTGTGTTGACTCTCTGTCTCTCTGTCTATCTCTCTGTGTTGACTCTCTCTGTCTCTCTCTCTGTGTTGACTCTCTGTGTTGACTCTCTCTGTCTCTCTTTCTGTGTTGACTCTCTGTGTTGACTCTCTCTGTCTCTCTCTCTGTGTTGACTCTCTCTGTCTCTCTCTCTGTGTTGACTCTCTCTGTCTCTCTCTCTGTGTTGACTCTCTCTGTCTATCTCTCTGTGTTGACTCTCTCTGTCTCTCTCTCTGTGTTGACTCTCTGTGTTGACTCTCTCTGTCTCTCTCTCTGTGTTGACTCTCTGTGTTGACTCTCTGTCTATCTCTCTGTGTTGACTCTCTGGCTCTCTCTGTGTGTTGACTCTCTGTGTTGACTCTTGTCTCTCTGTCTATCTCTCTGTGTTGACTCTCTCTGTCTCTCTCTCTGTGTTGACTCTCTGTGTTGACTCTCTCTGTCTCTCTCTCTGTGTTGACTCTCTCTGTCTCTCTCTCTCTGTGTTGTCTCTCTGTGTTGACTCTCTCTGTCTCTCTCTATCGCTCTCTCTGTCTCTCTCTGTGTTGACTCTCTCTGTCTCTCTCTGTGTTGACACTCTCTGTCTCTCTCTGTGTTGACTCTCTCTGTCTCTCTCTCTCTGTTGACTCTCTCTGTCTCTCTCTCTGTGTTGACTCTCTCTGTCTATCTCTCTGTGTTGACTCTCTCTGTCTCTCTCTCTGTGTTGACTCTCTGTGTTGACTCTCTCTGTCTATCTCTCTGTGTTGACTCTCTCTGGCTCTCTCTGTGTGTTGACTCTCTGTGTTGACTCTCTGTGTTGACACTCTGTGTCTCTCTCTGTGTTGACTCTCTCTGTCTCTCTCTCTGTCTCTCTCTCTGTGTTGACTCTCTCTGTCTCTCTTTCTGTCTTGACTCTCTCTGTCTCTCTCTCTCTCTGTGTTGTCTCTCTGTGTTGACTCTCTCTGTCTCTCTCTATCGCTCTCTGTCTCTCTCTGTGTTGACTCTCTCTGTCTCTCTCTGTGTTGACACTCTCTGTCTCTCTCTGTGTTGACTCTCTCTGTCTCTCTCTCTGTCTCTCTCTCTGTGTTGACTCTCTGTCTCTCTCTGTGTCTCTCTCTGTGTTGACTCTCTCTGTCTCTCTCTCTGTCTCTCTCTCTGTGTTGACTCTCTCTGTCTCTCTGTGTTGTCCCTCTGTGTTGACTCTCTCTGTCTCTCTCTCTGTGTTGACTCTCTCTGTTTCTCTCTCTGTGTTGACTCTCTCTGTCTCTCTCTGTGTTGACACTCTCTGTCTCTCTCTGTGTTGACTCTCTCTGTCTCTCTCTCTGTCTCTCTCTCTGTGTTGACTCTCTGTCTCTCTCTGTGTCTCTCTCTGTGTTGACTCTCTCTGTCTCTCTCTCTGTCTCTCTCTCTGTGTTGACTCTCTCTGTCTCTCTGTGTTGTCCCTCTGTGTTGACTCTCTCTGTCTCTCTCTCTGTGTTGACTCTCTCTGTTTCTCTCTCTGTGTTTACTCTCTCTGTCTCTCTCTCTGTGTTGACTCTCTCTGTCTCTCTCTCTCTGTGTTGACTCTCTCTGTCTATCTCTCTGTGTTGACTCTCTCTGTCTCTCTCTCTGTGTTGACTCTCTGTGTTGACTCTCTCTGTCTCTCTCTCTGTGTTGACTCTCTGTGTTGACTCTCTCTATCTATCTCTCTGTGTTGACTCTCTCTGTCTCTCTCTGTGTGTTGACTCTCTGTGTTGACTCTTGTCTCTCTGTCTATCTCTCTGTGTTGACTCTCTCTGTTTCTCTCTCTGTGTTGACTCTCTGTGTTGACTCTCTCTGTCTCTCTCTCTGTGTTGACTCTCTGTCTCTCTCTATCGCTCTCTCTGTCTCTCTCTGTGTTGACTCTCTCTGTCTCTCTCTGTGTTGACACTCTCTGTCTCTCTCTGTGTTGACACTCTCTCTGTGTTGACTCTCTCTGTTGACTCTCTCTCTGTCTCTCTCTCTGTGTTGACTCTCTGTCTCTCTGTGTCTCTCTCTGTGTTGACTCTCTCTGTCTCTCTCTGTCTCTCTCTCTGTGTTTTCTCGCTCTGTGTTGACTCTCTCTGTCTCTCTGTCTCTCTCTGTGTTGACTCTCTCTGTCTCTCTCTCTGTCTCTCTCTGTGTTGACTCTCTCTGTCTCTCTCTCTGTCTCTCTCTGTGTTGACTCTCTCTGTCTCTCTCTGTGTTTTCTCTCTCTGTGTTGACTCTCTCTGTCTCTCTCTGTGTTGACTCTCTCTGTCTCTCTCTCTGTCTCTCTCTCTGTTGACTCTCTCTGTCTCTCTCTCTGTCTCACTCTGTGTTAACTCTCTCTGTGTTGACTCTCTCTGTCTCTCTCTCTGTGTTGACTCTCTCTCTGTCTCTCTCTGTGTTAACTCTCTCTGTGTTGACTCTCTCTGTCTCTGTCTCTCTCTCTGTGTTGACTCTCTGTGTTGACTCTCTCTGTGTTGACTCTCATTGTCTCTCTCTGTGTTGACTCTCTCTGTGTTTTCTCTCTCTGTGTTGACTCTCTCTGTCTCTCTCTGTGTTGACACTCTCTGTCTCTCTCTGTCTCTCTCTGTCTCTCTCTGTGTTGACTCTCTGTCTCTCTCTCTGTCTCTCTGTGTTGACTCTCTGTCTCTCTCTCTGTCTCTCTCTGTGTTGACTCTCTCTGTCTCTCTCTGTGTTTTCTCTCTCTGTGTTGACTCTCTCTGTCTCTCTCTGTGTTGTCTCTCTCTGTGTTGACTCTCTCTGTCTCTCTCTGTGTTGACTCTCTCTGTCTCTCTCTCTGTCTCTCTCTGTGTTTTCTCTCTCTGTGTTGACTCTCTCTGTAGGGCCTTCCTGAAGAAGCAGCAGCAGCTGAGTGCTATGAGAGTGATGCAGAGGAACTGTGCTGCCTACCTCAAACTCAGGAACTGGCAATGGTGGAGGCTGTTCACCAAGGTACGCACACACACATACCCACACACAAACACATACACACTCTAGCACAGGTACAGTGGGGCAAAAAAGTATTTAGTCAGCCACCAATTGTGCAAGTTCTCCCACTTAAAAAGATGAGAGAGGCCTGTAATTTTCATCATAGGTACACTTCAACTGTGACAGACAAAATGAGGGAAAAAATCCAGAAAATCACATAGTAGGATTTTTAATGATTTTATTTGCAAATGATGGTGGAAAATAAGTATTTGGTCAATAACAAAAGTTTATCTCAATACTTTGTTATATACCCTTTGTTGGCAATGACAGAGGTCAAATGTTTTCTGTAAGTCTTCACAAGGTTTTCACATACTGTTGCTGGTATTTTGGCCCATTCCTCCATGCAGATCTCCTCTAGAGCAGTGATGTTTTGGGGCTGTTGCTGGGCAACACAGACTTTCAACTCCCTCCAAAGATTTTCTATGGGTTTGAGATCTGGAAACTGGCTAGGCCACTCCAGGACCTTGAAATGCTTCTTACGAAGCCACACTTCATGCCTGGGCGGTGTGTTTGGGATCATTGTCATGCGGAAAGACCCAGCCACGTTTCATCTTCAATGCCCTTGCTGATGGAAGGAGGTTTTCACTCAAAATCTCACGATACATGGCCCCAGTCAGTTGAAACTGGAACAGCAGCATGGCCAGGTGGACTGGGGACAGCAAGGAGTCATCATGTCAGGTAGTCCTGGAGCTCAGGTCCTAGGGCTCAGGTCCTCCAAGAGGAGAAAGAAAGAGAGAAGGAGAGAATTAGAGAACGCACACTTAGATTCACACAGGACACCGAATAGGACAGGAGAAGTACTCCAGATATAACAAACTGACCCCAGCCCCCGACACATAAACTACTGGAGCATAAATACTGGAGGCTGAGACAGGAGGGGTCAGAACATGGCCAAGATGTTCAAATGTTCATAAATGACCAGCATGGTCGTATAATAATAAGGCAGAACAGTTGAAACTGGAGCAGCAGCACGGTCAGATGGACTGGGGACAGCAAGGAGTCATCATGTCAGGTAGTCCTGGGGCTACATCTTCTGGATCATCCAAATGCTCTCTAGCAAACTTCAGACTGGCCTGGACATGTACTGGCTTAAGCAGGGGGACAAGTCTGGCACTGCAGGATTTGAGTCTCTGGCGGCGTAGTGTGTTACTGATGGTAGGCTTTGGTCCCAGCTCTCTGCAGGTCATTCACTAGGTCCCCCCGTGTGGTTCTGGGATTTTTGCTCACCGTTCTTGTGATCATTTTGACCCCACGGGGTGAGATCTTGCGTGGAGCCCCAGATCGAGGGAGATTATCAGTGGTCTTGTATGTCTTCCATTTCCTAATAATTGCTCCCACAGTTGATTTCTTCAAACCAAGCTGCTTACCTATTGCAGATTCAGTCTTCCCAGCCTGGTGCAGGTCTACAATTTTGTTTCTGGTGTCCTTTGACAGCTCTTTGGTCTTGGCCATAGTGGAGTTTGGAGTGTGACTGTTTGAGGTTGTGGACAGGTGTCTTTTATACTGATAACAAGTTCAAACAGGTGCCATTAATACAGGTAACGAGTGGAGGACAGAGGAGCCTCTTAAAGAAGAAGTTACAGGTCTGTGAGAGCCAGTAATCTTGCTTGTTTGTAGGTGACCAAATACTTATTTTCCACCATAATTTGCAAATAAATACAATAAAAATCCTACAATGTGATTTTCTGGATTTTTTTTCCTCATTATGTCTTTCATAGTTGAAGTGTACCTATGATGAAAATTACAGGCCTCTCTCATCTTTTTAAGTTGGAGAACTTGCACAATTGGTGGCTGACTAAATACTTTTTTGCCCCACTGTATGTGACCTAACCCGTGACCTCTGACCCGTGGCCCCCAGGTGAAGCCTCTGCTGCAGGTGACTCGTCAGGACGAGGAGATCCAGGTGCGGGAGTCGGAGCTTAAGAATGCCAAAGACAACCTGACCAGAGTGGAACAGGACTACACTGATTTGGACAAGAAACACATACAGGTAACATACCTTTCCTTTCTCTATTTATCTTTCTGGAGGTTTATATATTTATCTATCTGGAGGTTTATATATTTATCTATCTGGAGGTTTATCTATCTATCTGGAGGTTTATCTATCTATCTTTCTGGAGGTTTATATATTCATCTATCTGGAGGTTTATATATTTATCTATCTGGAGGTCTATCTATCTATCTGGAGGTTTCTCTATGTATCTATCTGGAGGTCTATCTATCTATCTGGAGGTTTCTCTATGTATCTATCTGGAGGTTTATCTATTTATCTTTCTGGAGGTTTATATATTTATCTATCTGGAGGTTTATATATTTATCTATCTGGAGGTTTATCTATCTATCTGGAGGTTTATCTATCTATCTGGAGGTTTATCTACCTATCTGGAGGTCTATCTATCTATTTGGAAGTTTATCTATCTGTCTATCTGAAGGTTTATCTATCTATCTATCTGGCGGTGTATCTATCTATCTATCTATCTATCTGGAGGTTTATCTATCTATCTATCTATCTATCTATCTATCTATCTATCTATCTATCTATCTATCTATCTATCTATCTATCTATCTATCTATCTAGAGGTGTATCTATCTATCTATCTGGAGGTTTCTCTATCTATCAGGAGGTTTCTCTATCTATCAGGAGGTTTCTCTATCTATCTGGAGGTGTATCTATCTATATATCTGGAGGCGTATCTATCTATCTGGAGGTGTATCTATCTATCTATCTGGAGGTTTCTCTATCCATCTATCTGGAGGTGTATCTATCTATCTATCTGGAGGTGTATCTATCTATCTATCTGGAGGTGTATCTATCTATCTATCTGGAGGTTTCTCTATCTATCTGGAGTTGTATCTATCTATCTATCTATCTGGAGGTTTCTCTATCTATCTATCTGGAGGTATATCTATCTATCTGGAGGTGTATCTATCTATCTATCTAACTATCTGGAGGTCTATCTATCTTTCTATCTGGAGGTTTCTCTATCTATCTATCTTGAGGTTTCTCTATCTGGAGGTTTCTCTATCTATCTATCTGGGGGTTTCTCTATCTATCTATCTGGAGGTGTGTCTATCTATCTCTCTGGATGTTTCTCTATATATCTATCTGGAGATGTATCTATATATCTATCTGGAGGTGTATCTATCTATCTATCTGGAGGTGTATCTATCTATCTATCTGGAGGTGTATCTATCTATCTGGAGGTGTATCAATCTATCTATCTGGAGGTGTATCTATCTATCTATCTGGAGGTGTATCTATCTATCTGGAGGTGTATCAATCTATCTATCTGGAGGTGTATCTATCTATCTATCTGGAGGTTTATCTATCTATCTGGAGGTGTATCTATCTATCTCTCTGGAGGTGTATATCTATCTATCTATCTGGAGGTTTATCTATCTATCTGGAGGTTTATCTGTCTATCTGGAGGTTTATCTGTCTATCTATCTGGAGGTGTATCAATATATATATCTGGAGGTGTATCTATCTATCTCTCTGGAGGTGTATCTATCTATCTATCTGGGAGGTTTATCTATCTATCTGGAGATGTATCTATCTATCTATCTGGAGGTTTATCTGTCTATCTGGAGGTTTATCTATCTATCTATCTGGAGGTGTATCAATTTATCTATCTGGAGGTGTATCTATCTATCTGGAGGTTTATCTATCTATCTATCTGGAGGTCTATCTATCTATCTATCTGGAGGTGTATCTATCTATCTATCTGGAGGTGTATCTATCTATCTATCTGGAGGTTTATCTATCTATCTGGAGGTTTATCTATCTATCTATCTGGAGGTGTATCTATCTATCTATCTGGAGGTTTATCTGTCTATCTGGAGGTTTATCTATCTATCTATCTGGAGGTGTATCTATCTATCTATCTGGAGGTGTATCTATCTATCTATCTGGAGGTGTATCTATCTATCTGGAGGTGTATCTATCTATCTGGAGGTCTCTCTCTCTCCCTCTCAATTCAATTCAAGGGGCTTTATTAGCATGGGAAACATGTGTTAACATTGCCAAAGCAAGTGAGGTAGATAATATACAAAAGTGAAATAAACAATAAAAATTAACAGTAAACATTACACATAGAGAAGTTTCAACACAATAAATACATTACAAATGTCATATTATATACATATATACAGTGTTGTAACAATGTACAAATGGTTAAAGTACACAAGGGAAAATAAATAAGCATAAATATGGGTTGTATTTACTGGTAAATATGGGTTTGTTCTTCACTGGTTGCACTTTTCTTGTGGCAACAGGTCACAAATCTTGATGCTGTGATGGCACACTGTGGAATCTATCTGGAGGTGTATCTATCTCTCTGGAGGTGTATATCTATCTGTCTATCTGGAGGTTTATCTATCTATCTATCTGGAGGTGTATCAATATATCTATCTGGAGGTGTATCTATCTATCTCTCTGGAGGTGTTTCTATCTATCTATCTGGGAGGTTTATCTATCTATCTGGAGGTCTATCTATCTATCTATCTGGGAGGTGTATCTATCTATCTATCTGGAGGTTTATCTATCTATCTGGAGGTCTATCTATCTATCTATCTGGGAAGTGTATCTATCTATCTATCTGGGAGGTTTATCTATCTATCTGGAGGTGTATCTATCTATCTATCTGGAGGTCTCTCTCTCTCCCTCTCAATTCAATTCAAGGGGCTTTATTAGCATGGGAAACATGTGTTAACATTGCCAAAGCAAGTGAGGTAGATAATATACAAAAGTGAAATAAACAATAAAAATTAACAGTAAACATTACACATAGAGAAGTTTCAAAACAATAAAGATATTACAAATGTCATATTATATATTTGTAACAATGTACAAATGGTTAAAGTACACAAGGGAAAATAAATAAGCATAAATATGGGTTGTATTTACTGGTAAATATGGGTTTGTTCTTCACTGGTTGCCCTTTTCTTGTGGCAACAGGTCACAAATCTTGCTGCTGTGATGGAATTTAACCCAGTAGATATGGGAGTTTATCAAAATTGGATTTGTTTTCGAATTCTTTGCAATCTGAGGGAAATATGTATCTCTAATATGGTCATACGTTGGACAGGAGGTTAGGAAGTGCAGCTCAGTTTCCACCTCATTTTGTGGGCAGTGTGCACATAGCCTGTCTTCTCTTGAGAGCCAGGTCTGTCTACGGCGGCCTTTCTCAATAGCAAGGCTATGCTCACTGAGTCTGTACATAGTCAAAGCTTTCCTTAAGTTTGGGTCAGTCACAGTGGACAGTTATTCTGTCTCTCTCTCTCTCTCTCTCTCTCTCTCTCTCTCTCTCTCTCTGTATCTCTCTATCTCTCTCTCTCTCTCTCTGTGTGTATCTCTCTGTATCTCTCTCTCTCTCTCTCTGTGTGTGTACAACACATCTGATAATAAAGCACCAGCAGGTAGAGAGACCAGAACACTTACCTCCCTGTCCCTTTCTCCCCTCTCATCCCTGGTTCCTAGCTGATGGAGGAGAAGGCGGTGCTGACAGACCAGCTGCAGGCGGAGGCGGAGCTGTTTGCTGAGGCGGAGGAGATGAGGGCCAGACTGGTCAGCAGGAAGCAGGAGTTGGAGGAAATCCTGGGGGAGCTGGAGGGACGATTGGAGGAGGAGGAGGAGAGGGGCGTTCAGATGACCAATGAGAAGAAGAAGATGCAGCAGCACGTGACGGTACGGGACAGTGGGAGAGTGGAAGACAGAGAAGGGGACATGAAGCACATGATAATGAGGAAGAGAGCAGCATTGTTTTGGAACTTTAGATGAGAGGCTCTGCTGAATAACTGGATCTCTCAGTCTCTCTAATGTTCTGTCACTCCTCCCCTCTCCCTCTCTCCCTTCTTCTCTCTTCCCCTTTCCCTCTCTCTCCTCCCCTCTCCCTCCTTCTCTCCTCCCATTTCCCTCTCTCTCCTCTCCTCCCCACTCTCCTCCTCTCCTCCCCTCTCCCTCTCCTCCTCAGGATCTGGAGGAACAGTTGGAGGAGGAGGAGTCGGCCAGACAGCGCCTCCAGTTGGAGAAGGTTACCCTGGAGACCAAGGTCAAGAGTCTGGAGACAGAGATGCTGAGCACTGGAGAACAGAGAGACCGCCTCAGCAAGGTAACCACAGTTACACCGGCTACAGTATAAACCCTGGACCGCATTTAACTGGAACACTTACCTCATCCTGGACAGGACTGAAGGGCTTTATAGAAGCTGACCTACCCAGGGTTCACTCAGCTGGACAGGACTGAAGGGCTTTATAGAAGCTAACCTACCCAGGGTTCACTCAGCTGGACAGGACTGAAGGGCTTTATAGAAGCTGACCTACCCAGGGTTGACTCAGCTGGACAGGACTGAAGGGCTTTATAGAAGCTGACTAACCCAGGGTTTACTCAGCTGGACAGGACTGAAGGGCTTTATAGAAGCTGACTAACCCAGGGTTCACTCAGCTGGACATGACTGAAGGGCTTTATAGAAGCTTACTAACCCAGGATTGACTCAGCTGGACAGGACTGAAGGACTTTATAGAAGCTGACTAACCCAGGGTTCACTCAGCTGGACATGACTGAAGGGCTTTATAGAAGCTGACTAGCCCAGGGTTGACTCAGCTGGACATGACTGAAGGGCTTTATAGAAGCTGACTAGCCCAGGGTTGACTCAGCTGGACATGACTGAAGGGCTTTATAGAAGCTTACTAACCCAGGATTGACTCAGCTGGACAGGACTGAAGGGCTTTATAGAAGCTGACTAGCCCAGGGTTGACTCAGCTGGACATGACTGAAGGGCTTTATAGAAGCTTACTAACCCAGGGTTGACTCAGCTGGACATGACTGAAGGGCTTTATAGAAGCTTACTAACCCAGGATTGACTCAGCTGGACAGGACTGAAGGACTTTATAGAAGCTGACTAACCCAGGGTTCACTCAGCTGGACATGACTGAAGGGCTTTATAGAAGCTTACTAACCCAGGATTGACTCAGCTGGACAGGACTGAAGGACTTTATAGAAGCTGACTAACCCAGGGTTCACTCAGTTGGACATGACTGAAGGGCTTTATAGAAGCTGACTAACCCAGGGTTCACTCAGCTGGAACTTCATTTATCCATGTTGTCTCTGTCTCTCAGGAGAAGAAGCAGCTGGAGGAGAGGTTGAATGAGGTGACAGACTCACTGACTGAGGAAGAGGAGAAGACCAAGAGTCTCAACAAACTGAAAAACAAACAGGAAGCAGTCATTGCTGACCTGGAAGGTAAAGCGTGTTCCTAACTGATGCCACTTGTTATGCATAATTAACGTTATGACATACATTTGATGAACTTGCTGCACACTCAACACTGTTTCAGAATCTTGTCCTGGTATTCATTATTTTCTATTTTCTTTCTCTTCTTCCCCCTCGCTCCTGTAGATCGGTTGAAGCGTGAGGAGCAGGGTCGTCTGGAGCAGGAGAAGTGGAGGAGGAGGATGGAAGGAGAAGCCGTGGAAGCCCAGGAGCAGCTCTCTGACCTGGGACTACTGTCCGCTGAACTCAGGGGCACCCTGGCTCAGAGAGAGAAAGATATCACAACCCTACAGGGGAGGTGAGAGGAAATCTATACTGTATATTCACACACCTTGAGAAGAGTGGAAATATCAACCCCCTCATTTGCATAGTGTTACAAAACTGCTTTCTCTCTTGATAATGGTAATCAAAACGGTTCCAGCACAGTGCCTTGCGGAACACCATATTTGACTTCTCTCTCTCTTTCTCCAAGATTGGAGGAGGAGGGTGCACGAAGGACTGAGGCTCAGAGGGCTCTGAGAGAGGCCATGTCTCAGGTGTCAGAGCTGAAGGAGGAAGTGGAGAATGAACGAGGGATGAGAGAGAGGGCAGAGAAACAGAGGAGAGACCTGGGGGAGGAGCTGGAGGCCTTGAGGACAGAGCTGGAAGACACACTGGACACCACGGCGGCCCAGCAGGAACTCAGGTCTCGTAGAGAGGCAGAGCTGGGGGAGCTCCAGAGGTGTGTTGAGGGGGAGACGAGACGTCACGAGGCCCAGCTCTCAGAGCTCAGAGTCAAGCACTGTTCTGCCATAGACAACCTGCAGGAACAACTGGACAACAGCAAGCGGGTGAGTCACACACAGAATGTAGCCTATGCAGTGACTCTCTGTGCATATTGCGTGTGTTATTTCCACAGTACAGTGTCTGTAGTGACTCCTGCATGCTATTCTCTCTCTGTAGACTGGTCACTGAGACGTCTGTAACGTAGTGTTTCTATGCGTATGGTATGTAGTAATTCCTGATGTTATATGGTCTCCCCAGGCCCGTCAGTCCCTAGAGAAGGCCAAGACTCTATTAGAGGATGAGAGGGGGAGCTTGGCCTCAGAGCTGAAGTCCCTGCAGGGGGGCCGCATGGAGAGTGAGAGGGGCCGCAAGAGGGCAGAGGGCCAACTCCAGGAGCTGACCGCACGCCTCGCACAGGCTGACAGAGAGAAAGAGGAGAGAGAGGAGCGACTGCACAAGCTACAGTCTGAGATGGAGACCCTCTCTAGTTCTCTCTCCTCCTCTGACTCCAAATCCCTCCATCTCAACAAGGAGGTCAGCAGCCTGGAGAGCCAGCTCCACGACGCTCAGGTACACACACACACACACACACACACACACACACACACACACACACACACACACTGCCAACTCCTTCATCCTCTGTTTTTAACCACTTCCATGTTGATATCAAATCAAATGTTATTTGTCACATGCACAGAATACAACAGGTGTAGGTAGACCTTACTGTGAAATGCTTACAAAGCCCTTAACCAACAATGCAGTTTTAAGAAAAATATTTAGTAAATAAACTAAAGTAACAAATAAAAGAACAACAATAAAATAACAATAGTGTGGCTATATTCAGGGGGTACCGGTACCGAGTTAATCTGCAGGGGTACAGGTTAGTCGAGGTAATTGAGGTAATATGTACATGTAGGTAGAGGTAAAGTGACGATGCATAGATTATAAACAGAGAGTAGCAGCAGCGTAAAAAAGGGGGGGTCAATGCAAATAGTCTGGGTAGCCATTTGATTAGCTGTTTAGCAGTCTTATGGGGGTAGAAGCTGTTAAGAAGCCTTTTGGACCTAGACTTGGCGCTCCGGTACCACTTGCCGTGTGGTAGCAGAGAGAACAGTCTATGACTAGGGTGGCTGGAGTCTTCGGCAATTTTTAGGGCCTTCCTAGAGGTCCTAGTTGGCAGGAAGCTTGGCCCCAGTGATGTACTGGGCCGTACGCACTACCCTCTGTAGCGCATTGTTGGAGACCTAGCAGTTACCATACCAGGCGGTGATGCAACCAGTCAGGATGCTCTCGATGGTGCTGCTCTGGAACTTTTTGAGGATCTGAGGACCCATGCCAAATCTTTTCAGTCTCCTGAGGGGGAATAGGTTTTGTCGTGCCCTCTTCACGACTGTCTTGATGTGCTTGGACCATGTTAGTTTGTTGGTGATGTGGACACCAAGGAACTTGAAACTCTCAACCTGCTCCACTGCAGCCCCGTCGATGAGAATGGGAGCCTGCTCGGCCCTCCTTTTCATGAAGTCCATAATCATCTCCTTTGTCTTGATCACATTGAAGGAGAGTTTGTTGTCCTGGCACCACACTGCCAGGTCTCTGACCTCCTCCCTATAGGCTGTCTCGTTGTTGTCGGTGTTCAGGCCTACCACTGTTGTGTCAACGGAAAACTTAATGATGGTGTTGGAGTCGTGCTTGGCCACACAGTCATGAGTGAACAGGGTGTACAGGAGGGGACTAAGCACACACCCCTGAGGGGTGTGTGTGTTGAGGATCAGCGTGGCAGATGTGTTGTTTCCTACCCTTACCACCTGCGGGCGGCCTGTCAGTAAGTCTAGGATCCAGTTGCAGAGGTAGGTGTTTGGTCCCAGGGTCGTTAGCTTAGTGATGAGCTTTGTGGGCACTATGGTGTTGAATGCTGAGAGCTGTAGTCGATGAACAGCATTGATGTTCCTTTTGTCCAGGTGGGAAAGGGAAGTGTTGAGTGCAATAGAGATTGCGTCATCTGTGGATCTGTTGGGGCGGTATGCAAATTGGAGTGGGTCTAGGGTTTCTGGGATGATGGTGTTGATGTGAGCCATGACCAGCCTTTCAAAGCACTTTCATGGCTACAGATGTGAGTACTACGGGACGGTAGTCATTTTGGCAGGTTACCTTGATCTTCTTGGGCACAGGGACTATGGTGGTCAGGGAGACACTTGGGAACAGGGACTATGGTGGTCAGGGAGACACTTGGGCACAGGGACTATGGTGGTCAGGGAGACACTTGGGCACAGGGACTATGGTGGTCAGGGAGAGACTTGGGCACAGGGACTATGGTGGTCAGTGAGACACTTGGGCACAGGGACTATGGTGGTCAGGGAGACACTTGGGCACAGGGACTATGGTGGTCAGGGAGACACTTGGGCACAGGGACTATGGTGGTCAGGGAGACACTTGGGCACAGGGACTATGGTGGTCAGTGAGACACTTGGGCACAGGGACTATGGTGGTCAGGGAGACACTTGGGCACAGGGACTATGGTGGTCAGGGAGACACTTGGGCACAGGGACTATGGTGGTCAGGGAGACACTTGGACACAGGGACTATGGTGGTCAGGGAGACACTTGGGCACAGGGACTATGGTGGTCAGGGAGACACTTGGGCACAGGGACTATGGTGGTCAGGGAGACACTTGGGCACAGGGACTATGGTGGTCAGGGAGACACTTGGGCACAGGGACTTTGGTGGTCAGTGAGACACTTGGGCACAGGGACTATGGTGGTCAGGGAGACACTTGGGCACAGGGACTATTGTGGTTAGTGAAGACACTAGACAGTTGGTCAGCTCATGCTCGGAGTACACGTCCTGGTAATCCATCTGGCCCTGCGGCCTTGTGAATGTTGACCAGTTTAAATGTCTTACTCACATCGGCTACGGAGAGCGTGATCACTTTCCTGCTTTCACTCTCAGGAGCTACTTCAGGATGAGACTCGTCAGAAGCTGGCTCTGGGCTCCAGGGTGAGAGCTCTGGAGGAGGAGAGGAATGGACTGATGGAGAGAGTGGAGGAGGAAGAGGAGAGAGCCAAGGATCTCTCCAGGCAGATACAGACTCACACTCAGCAGGTAATCATCATTGTGTAAAAAAACCTTTCCTCTAGATTATAATATAAAACATGTTGAGTTGTCTTCTACAGTAAGTCTATCTTCCTCCTCTCCCTCTCTCCCTCTCTCCCTCTAGCTGGCTGAGTTGCGGAGGCAGTCAGAGGAGGTGAATGGGGCGGTGGAGGCAGGAGAGGAGACGCGCAGGAAACTGCAGAGAGACCTAGACCAGGCCGTCCAGAGAGAACGACAGAAGGAGGAGGAGAAAGAACGCGTGGAGCGTCAGAGGGAGAGGCTGAGGGAGGAGATAGAGGACATGACCCTGGCCCTGCAGAGAGAGAGACAGAACTGCACCACCCTGGAGAAGAGGCAGAAGAAGTTTGATCAGGTCAGAGTTCGGGGGTTAGAGGTTAAAGGTGAGAGGTAACCATAATGACATAATGTCCCGTGATGTAACCCCTGCCCTTTGCCCCCTCAGTGCCTGTCAGAGGAGAAGGCGGTGAGTGCCCGGCTGGCTGAGGAGAGAGACAGGGCTGAGGCAGACAGTAGAGAGAAGGAGACACGCTCTCTGGCACTGGCACGAGCCCTGCAGGTACCACTGGAGTGACTACACACATTATTATCCAGTTATCAGCATAAAACGTTTTCATCTTCATCTAAATAATAGTGAGTGCTGATACTTCATTGTTCCCATCCACACTTACAGGAGGCCCAAGATCAGAGGGACGAGCTGGAGAGATCTAACAAGCAGCTCCGCATAGACATGGAACAACTAGTCAATCAACAGGATGACGTGGGGAAGAATGTACGTGTGTGTGTGTACGTGTGTGTGTGTACGTGTGTGTGTGTACGTGTGTGTGTGTGTGTGTGTGTGTGTGTGTGTGTGTGTGTGTGTGTGTGTGTGTGTGTGTGTGTGTGTGTGTGTGTGTGTGTGTGTGTGTGTGTGTGTGTGTGTGTGTGTGTGTGTGTGTGTGTGTGTGTGTGTGTAAATGTGTGTGAGAATGCGTGTATTTGTATTACAGAGTGAAAATGTATCTCACACATTTCTCTCCTCCTGTGTCAGGTGCATGAGTTGGAGCGTTCCCGGCGGGCCCTGGAGACAGAGGCAGAGTCCCTGCGCACTCAGACCCAGGAGCTGGAGGAGGAGCTGGGGGAGGCGGAGAACTCCAGGCTGAGGCTCGAGGTCACCCTCCAAGCCCTCAGGGCCCAGTTTGAGAGAGAGATCAGCACCAAGGAGGAGAAAGGAGAGGAGAAGAGGAGGTCTCTCAACAAACAGGTATGGAGAGAAGAGAGAAGAAGAGGAGTGTATCAAGCCTGAATATGGGGAGACAGTTATTCATTTGGATTAGATGCCAAACTTCTCTCTTTCTCTGCTGTTCCCTTTCTTTCCATCCTCCTCTCCTCTTCTCTTTCTCTCCTTCCCCCCCAGGTGAGGGAGTTGGAGACCCAGCTAGAGGAGGAGAGGAGTCAACGCTCTCAGGCCATGTCCGTCAAGAAGCAGCTGGAGGCGGAGCTACAGGAGGCTGAGGCCCAGGTGGAGACAGCCAATCGCGGCAGGGAGGAGGGGCTTAGGCAGCTACGGAGACTTCAGGTAAGCTACACCCCCCTTCTCTCTTTCTTTCTAATGCTGCTCGGTCTGAGGTTAGATGCTAGGCAGTTAACTGATATATAAACCACAGCTACAATGAGAACGGTAAGGGTCCCAGCACAGAGCCTTGTGAAACCATATTTAATCAACCCTCCTTTTCGCTCTCTCTCAGGTTCAGATGAAGGAGGTGCTTCGTGAACTGGATGAGTCCAAGCTGGCCCGTGATGAGGTGGTCGTCCAATCAAAAGACACAGAGAAGCGCCTGCAGACCTTGGAGGCGGAGTTACTGCAGCTTACAGAGGTGTGTGTGCTGGTATGTGTGTGAGAGATTTGCGAAGACACAAACTCTTATGTTTTAGGATGCTAACGCCCTCTCTTTCTCTCTCTCTCTCTCCCTCTCTTTCTCTCTCTCTCTCTCTCTCTCTGTCTCTCTCCTTCTGTCTGTCTCTCTCTTTCTCTCTCTATCTGTCTCTCTCTCTCTGTGTGTAGGATTTATCAGTGTCTGAGAAGATGAGGAGACAGGCCCAGCAGGAGAGAGATGAGATGGCTGATGAGATCATCAACAGCTCTACCGGGAAGTCAGTATCTCTCTTTCTATTTTCCTTTCTGTATGTGTGTGTACTCATGTGTGTGTATTACTGTGTATTATACGTGTGTATTACTCACGGTGTGTGTATTACTGTGTATTATGCATGTGTATTACTCACAGTGTGTGTATTACTGTGTATTATGTGTGTGTATTACTTACGGTGTGTGTATTACTGTGTATTATACATGTGTATTACTCACGGTGTGTGTATTACTGTGTATTATGTGTGTGTATTACTCACGGTGTGTGTATTACTGTGTATTATGTGTGTATTACTCACAGTGTGTGTATTACTGTGTATTATGCGTGTGTATTACTCACGGTGTGTGTATTACTCACTGTGTGTGTATTACTGTGTATTATGTGTGTATTACTCACAGTGTGTGTATTACTGTGTATTATGCATGTGTATTACTCACGGTGTGTGTATTACTGTGTATTATGCGTGTGTATTACTCACAGTGTGTGTATTACTGTGTATTATGTGTATATTACTCACGGTGTGTGTGTTGTCAGGTCGGCTCTGTGTGATGAGAAGCGGAGGTTGGAGGCGCGAGTCACTCAGCTGGAGGAGGAGTTGGAGGAGGAGCAAAGCAATGCTGAACTAGTGGCCGAGAGACACAGGAAGACTACACTTCAGGTACACACTCTCACACACTTACCCCTACACACACACACACATACAGACACACACACACACACAGTATACGGGACTCGATTTACATTTGTCCATTTTTCTTGTTTTTAATCTCCCTTTCTATCCCTCTGTCTCCCCTCCCTCCCCAGGTGGAGACTCTGACGGTGCAGCTGCAGGGAGAGAAGACCCTGGGCCAGAAGGCTGAGGGGGCCAGGGAGGCTCTGGAGAGGCATAACAAGGAGCTGAAGCTGAAGCTGGGGGAGATGGAGGGAGCTGTCAGGGGAAAACACAGGCTCAGTGTTGCCGCCCTGGAGGCCAAGATGGACGGCATGGAGGAGCAGCTGGAGCAGGAGAGACAGTGAGGGGAACACACACATTCTCTGATGGATTTCCCCTCACACTTCTTCTCTCGCCTTGTTCCTTTCCTCTCTCGCCTTGTTACTTCTTCTCTCGCCTTGTTCCTTTCCTCTTTCGCCTTGTTACTTCTTCTCTCGCCTTGTTACTTCTTCTCTCGCCTTGTTACTTCTTCTCTTGCCTTGTTACTTCTTCTCTCGCCTTGTTACTTCTTCTCTCGCCTTGTTACTTCTTCTCTCGCCTTGTTACTTCTTCTCTCGCCTTGTTACTTCTTCTCTTGCCTTGTTACTTCTTCTCTCGCCTTGTTACTTCTTCTTTCGTCTTGTTATTTCTTCTCTCGCCTTGTTACTTCTTCTCTCGCCTTGTTACTTCTTCTCTCGCCTTGTTACTTCTTCTCTCGCCTTGTTACTTCTTCTTTCGTCTTGTTATTTCTTCTCTCGTCTTGTTATTTCTTCTTTCGTCTTGTTATTTCTTCTCTCGCCTTGTTATTTCTTCTCTCGTCTTGTTATTTCTTCTCTCGCCTTGTTACTTCTTCTTTCGTCTTGTTACTTCTTCTCTCGTCTTGTTCCTTTCTTCTCTCGCCTTGTTACTTCTTCTCTCGTCTTGTTCCTTTCTTCTCTCGCCTTGTTACTTCTTCTCTCGTCTTGTTCCTTTCTTCTCTCGCCTTGTTACTTCTTCTCTCGCCTTGTTCCTTTATTCTCTCGCCTTGTTCCTTTCCTCTCTCACCTTGTTCCTTTCCTCTCTCGCCTTGTTACTTCTTCTCTCGCCTTGTTCCTTTATTCTCTCGCCTTGTTACTTTCCTCTCTCGCCTTGTTACTTCTTCTCTCGCATTGTTACTTCTTCTCTCGCCTTGTTACTTCTTCTCTCGCCTTGTTACTTCTTCTCTCGCCTTGTTACTTCTTCTCTCGCCTTGTTACTTCTTCTCTCGCCTTGTTCCTTGTTCCTTCTTCTCTTGCCTTGTTAATTCTTCTCTCGCCTTGTTACTTCTTCTCTCGCCTTGTTACTTCTTCTCTCGCCTTGTTCCTTCTTCTTTCGCCTTGTTACTTCTTCTCTCGCCTTGTTCCTTTATTCTCTCGCCTTGTTCCTTTCCTCTCTCGCCTTGTTCCTTTCCTCTCTCGCCTTGTTCCTTTCCTCTCTCGCCTTGTTCCTTTCCTCTCTCGCCTTGTTACTTCTTCTCTTGCCTTGTTACTTCTTCTCTCGCCTTGTTACTTCTTCTCTCGCCTTGTTACTTCTTCTCTCGTCTTGTTACTTCTTCTCTCGCCTTGTTACTCCTTCTCTCGCCTTGTTACTTCTTCTCTCGCCTTGTTACTTCTTCTCTCGCCTTGTTACTTCTTCTCTCGTCTTGTTACTTCTTCTCTCGCCTTGTTACTTTATTCTCTCGCCTTGTTACTACTTCTCTCGCCTTGTTACTTCTTCTCTCGCCTTGTTGCTTCTTCTCTCGCCTTGATACTTCTTCTCTCGCCTTGTTACTTCTTCTCTCGCCTTGTTACTTCTTCTCTCGCCTTGTTACTTCTTCTCTCGCCTTGTTCCTTGTTCCTTCTTCTCTTGCCTTGTTAATTCTTCTCTCGCCTTGTTACTTCCTCTCTCGCCTTGTTCCTTTCCTCTCTCGCCTTGTTCCTTTCCTCTCTCGCCTTGTTCCTTTCCTCTCTCTTTCCTCTCTCGCCTTGTTACTTCTTCTCTTGCCTTGTTACTTCTTCTCTCGCCTTGTTACTTCTTCTCTCGCCTTGTTACTTCTTCTCTCGTCTTGTTACTTCTTCTCTCGCCTTGTTACTCCTTCTCTCGCCTTGTTACTTCTTCTCTCGCCTTGTTACTTCTTCTCTCGCCTTGTTACTTCTTCTCTCGTCTTGTTACTTCTTCTCTCGCCTTGTTACTTTATTCTCTCGCCTTGTTACTTCTTCTCTCGCCTTGTTACTTCTTCTTTCGCCTTGTTACTTCTTCTCTCGCCTTGTTACTTCTTCTCTCGCCTTGTTACTTCTTCTCTCGTCTTGTTACTTCTTCTCTCGCCTTGTTCCTTTATTCTCTCGCCTTGTTACTTCTTCTTTCGCCTTGTTACTTCTTCTCTCGTCTTGTTACTTCTTCTCTCGCCTTGTTACTTCTTCTTTTGTCTTGTTATTTCTTCTCTCGCCTTGTTACTTCTTCTCTCGCCTTGTTACTTCTTCTCTCGCCTTGTTACTTCTTCTCTCGTCTTGTTACTTCTTCTCTCGCCTTGTTACTTCTTCTCTCGCCTTGTTACTTCTTCTTTCGTCTTGTTATTTCTTCTCTCGCCTTGTTACTTCTTCTCTCGTCTTGTTACTTCTTCTCTCGCCTTGTTACTTCTTCTCTCGCCTTGTTACTTCTTCTCTTGCCTTGTTACTTCTTCTCTCGCCTTGTTACTTCTTCTCTCGCCTTGTTACTTCTTCTCTCGCCTTGTTACTTCTTCTCTCGCCTTGTTACTTCTTCTCTTGCCTTGTTACTTCTTCTCTCGCCTTGTTACTTCTTCTTTCGTCTTGTTATTTTTTCTCTCTCGCCTTGTTACTTCTTCTCTCGCCTTGTTACTTCTTCTCTCGCCTTGTTACTTCTTCTCTCGCCTTGTTACTTCTTCTTTCGTCTTGTTATTTCTTCTCTCGTCTTGTTATTTCTTCTTTCGTCTTGTTATTTCTTCTCTCGCCTTGTTACTTCTTCTTTCGTCTTGTTATTTCTTCTCTCGTCTTGTTATTTCTTCTCTCGCCTTGTTACTTCTTCTTTCGTCTTGTTATTTCTTCTCTTGCCTTGTTACTTCTTCTCTCGCCTTGTTACTTCTTCTTTCGTCTTGTTATTTCTTCTCTCGCCTTGTTACTTCTTCTCTCGCCTTGTTACTTCTTCTTTCGTCTTGTTATTTCTTCTCTCGCCTTGTTACTTCTTCTCTTGCCTTGTTACTTCTTCTCTCGCCTTGTTACTTCTTCTTTCGTCTTGTTATTTCTTCTCTCGCCTTGTTACACTCCCCCTCCCCTCTTTACTTCTCCTTCCATCCCTCTCTTCCCTTTCCTTCCCATCTCCTCCCTCTAACATCTCACTTCTTCCACTACTATTCTGACTGTATGTTCTGGGTATGGGGATAAAACATGCCTCACAGTCTATCTCCCCTCCTCCCAGAGAGCGAGCGACAGCCAACAAGCTGGTGAGGAAGACAGAGAAAAAACTGAAGGAGGTACTGATGCAGGCAGAGGACGAGAGGAGACACGCAGACCAGTACAGAGAACAGGTACGAACCAGTACAGACCAGTACAGAGAACAAGTAAGTACCAGTACAGACCAGTACAGAGAACAGGTACGAACCAGTACAGACCAGTACAGAGAACAGGTACGAACCAGTACAGACCAGTACAGAGAACAAGTATGAACCAGTACAGACCAGTACAGAGAACAGCTACAAACCAGTACAGACCAGTACAGAGAACAGGTATGAACCAGTACAGACCAGTACAGAGAACAGGTATGAACCAGTACAGACCAGTCCAGAGAACCGGTATGAACCAGTACAGACCAGTACAGAGAACAGGTATGAACCAGTACAGACCAGTACAGAGAACAGGTATGAACCAGTACAGACCAGTCCAGAGAACTAGTACGAACCAGTACAGAGAACAGGTATGAAACCTCTTCTCTATGAGTTCACCATAGAGATGGAGAGATACAGTAGGGTGTGTTTTCATCTCAAAAGGAGTGGTTGGTCCTGCTAATCCCAATCCTAATCTAATCCAGCCCTGGCAACAGGGGAAGGCAGGGGTTATCTCCTCCCAAATTATACCTAACAAAATAATCCCTCTACAGTGTAGAGGTAGTGATACTGACCCCCTCTCAAAAATCATCTAGAATTTAATCTGTGGGATGTAATCCCAGTCCTCGTGTTCTGTGCTTAATCTGTCTCCCTCCGGCCCTCTCTGATACCCTTCCTCCCTTCTTCTATTGTCTTCTCCTCTTCCACTTGAACCATTCTCTTCATCTCTCTCACTCCCTCTACACCCCCCTCCTCTCTCCAGTTGGATAAGTCTATGGGCAGGCTGAGGCAGCTGAAGAGGCAGCTCGAGGAGGTGGAGGAGGATAACTCTCGTTCCAATGCCCAGAGACGTAAACTGCAGAGAGAGATGGAGGAGCTGACTGACAGCTCCCAGAGCATGACCCGCGAGATCACCGCTCTACGCAGCCACCTCAGGTAATACTACCAGTGTGTGTGCGTGTGTGCGTGCGTGCGTGGTTGTGGGTGTGTGTGGGTAATCTGAGTGACCCTCCCAGATCCATTGTATGTTTGCAGTTCCATTGCCACCTACTACCACCATGTTGTATTATTGCATGTTTTTTCTTCCATTGACCTCATCTAATACTGACACACTGTCCATCAGTCTGCCTCACACTCCACTCCATCCACTCAGCATCACCACATCTGAACGGAAACCAGAGAAGTAGGTCTGTGTGTGCGTGCGTGTGCAATTCATTAAGTTAAGATTTCTGTTAGTTGTGTGGACAACAGTATATTTTAAACTGAGGAAATACTGTCTTTTATTAGTTTGATGTCTCAGGGGTTTAGTCACCTCTATAACACAAGAGGGCTCTTGTCTTTCCAGTCCCTCATAGAGACATATCAGATATACACTTCAGAAAGTAGACCCCTTCCCTTTTTCCACATTTTGTTACGTTACAGACTTATTCTACAATTGATTTTTTTTCATCAATCTACACACAATACCCCATAATGACAAAGTTTTAAAAAAAAGTTTGCTAATTTATTAAAAATAAACAGAAATACCTTATTTATGTAACTATTCAAACCCTTTGCTATTAAACTCGAAATTGAGCTCAGGTGCATCCTGTTTCCATTGATCATTCTTGAGATGTTTCTACAAGTTGATTGGATGCCACCTGTGGTAAATTCAATTGATTGGACATGATTTGGAAAGGCACACACCTGTCTCTATAAAGTCTCAGTTGACAGTGCATGTCAGAGGAAAAACCAAGCCATGGGGTTGAAGGAATTGTCCAGTAGAGCTCCGAGACAAGATTGTGTCGAGGCACAGATCTGGGGAAGGGCACTAAAAAATGGAAGAATTTTAGAACCTACAAGACTTCCTAAAGCTAGCCAACCAGCTATACTGAGCAATCTGAGGAGAAGAGCCTTGGTCAGGAAGGTGACCAAGAACCCGATGGTCACTTTGACAGAGCTCTAGAGTTCTTCTGTGGAGATGGGAGAACCTTCCAGGACAACCATCTCTGCAGCACTCCATCAGTCAGGCCTTTATGGTAGAGCGGCCAGACGGAAGCCACTCCTCAGTAAAAGGCACATGACAGCATGCTTGGAGTTTGCCAAAAGGCACCTAAAGACTCAGACAATGAGAAACTATCATGACACAAGGCGAGACCCAGATGCAGACACAGGAAGCAGATGGTTGGAGTCTTACAATATTTATTAATCCAATAAGGTAAGGCAAGAGAATGGTCGTGGACAGACAAAAGGGTCAAAACCAGTTCAGAGTCCAAACGGTACCGAAGGGCAGGTGGAATCAAGGTCAGGGCAGGCAGGATGATCAGGCAGGCGGGAAAGTAGCCCAGAGTCAGGCAGGAGTCAGAACCGGGAAGACTAGCAAAAAGAGACAAAAAGAGAATAGGAAAAGGAGTACGGGCAAAACACGCTGGTTGACTTGACTAACATACAAGACTAACATGGCACAGAGAGACAGGAAACACAGGGATAAATACACTGTGGAAAATAAGCGATACCTGGGGATAATAACAGGAACAAGTGAAACAGATCAGGGTGTGACAGAATAAGGTTCTCTGGTCTGAGGAAACCAAGATTGCACTCTGGCCTGAATGCCAAGTGTAACTTCTGGAGGAAACCTGGCACCATCCCTACGGTGAAGCATGGTGGTGGCAGCATCATGCTGTGGGGAAAATGTTCAGCAGCAGGGACTGGGAGACTAGTCAGAATCGAGGGAAAGATGTGCAGAGAGATCTGTGATGAAAACAAAGCTCTGAGTAAAGGGACTGAATACTTATGTAAATGTGATATTTCAGTTTTACATTTTTGTATAAAAGTTTTAAATGTATAAAAAGCTGTTTTTGCTATGTCATTATGGGGTATTGTGTGTCGATTGATGAGGGGGGAAATGGTTTAATCCGTTTTACAATAAGGCTGTAATGTAACAAAATGTGGAAAAAGGTCAAGGGATCTGAATATTTTCCAAATGCACTGTATGAACCCTCCCTTTATCTCCTCTCCACCTCCATGACCCTCTCTACCACCTCTCTCCCGCCAGGCGTGCTCCGATGCCCCTTGGGATGCGCTCAGGTCGCAGGGCGTTGGTGGATGATCTGTCGTGTGAGAACTCTGACTCGGAGGAGCCCCCCCCCTCCCCGACTCCTTCTTCTGGTACTGGCCCCGGAACTGGCCCCGGCACCCCCACACCCCCCTCTGAAAACAACAGTCTGGGACCCCCCCCACCATACAGCCTCAACGACACGGAGTAACACACACACAAACACACACGCATACATACAGTTACATACTCACACAGACACATTGGCCTGCATACATGTATATGTACGCATAGGCCTGCATACATGTATATGTACACATAGACCTGCATACATGTATATGTACATACAAATACACCCTCACATAGACTGACCTACTGATCCTGCACTTCTTTAAACTCTTTCCTCTGCAGTCCAAACTAGAACAGAAAGCATACACACACACACTCTCTCTCTCTCTCTCTCTCTCTCTCACACACACACACACACACACAATTTAAGGGGGGAAGAGGATTTGTTGATGATTCGTGAGCAAGAATATGGACTGTAATCTCACTGGGGGAAACTTCATCTCCCAGACATCTGAGGGAAAGTGAATTATATCAGCATAACCATGTTCTATTATTATGATACTGTATTATGCTTCAAATGGCAGAAATAAGATGGCTACTGGCCACTCAATGTAAGGCCATGTTTAACCCTTTGAGGAACTCTGACAATATTCCACCTGTGTTTAGCGTTCTAGTTGAGGACATCGCAAAGGGCTGCTAATTGTTCTAGAATGCTGTAGAATCCTGGAATAAAACACTCCGAATAATGTTCCACTCCTCAAAGGGTTAATGACAATCTGCATGTTTGGGAAGACATTTTGCAAGACTAGAAAAACACACACATGCACACGCACGCACACACACACACACACACACACACACACACACACACACACACACACACACACACACACACACACAGGGGACTGATTCATGTTTCTATGTATGTAGTCCCTCTGTCAGTGTGTGTCTTGGAAAAGGTAATCGCTCATTGACTGCTAGTGTGAAAGACAGCTGATATGCTCTTCTGTCTTTTAACAAGCCTGGGAGAAGCTCCCATGAGTTGTTCATCTTTCCAGCTCTCACTTCAATTTCAATTTATGGCCAAGTTATTATTTTTAAAATTATTTTAGAAAACAAACAGAATGTCTGTGAAGTATTTTAGGATATATTACTAATTTGTTTGTAGTTTAGGTCATTTATGGGGGAAATATCAATCAGGGAAGAGGGTTAATAAGTGAGAGAGAAAAAATGAAAAATGATAATCAACCTTGCTGTTGTCTGCACAACGAAGAATGAAGCCAGTGTCAAGTTTCTATAGAAAAAGACTGATGATATTTCACTCCATCATCACACATACTGGTGAAACTGGCTAGGGCATAAACACCGGCATCATCGTAGACCTTATCAATCCATCTTATGATTGTCATAAGATGATGAAATGTTGCTATCTTTTGTCATGAGAAGCGATGACAACCAAACATGTTATTGCAGTTGCATCAAACACTATTGCAAAACAAACCATGCAGTCTGTCTTCAGGTGCTGTGCTCTGATCTGGGTTATCTAGACATTCATTTACCTTTTTGGATTGAGACAGATAGGTAGTTACTGTAGTTAGGCCAATGGATTGCATAGGTAGGTATACAGTAGGTAGATAGATACAGTAGGTACATAGATACAGTAGGTACATAGATACGGTAGGTAGATAGTTTCTTTAAGTCTTTAACATATCGCTTCTTATAAATACATGCAGTTGAATCTATGTCATTTATATCAGTCTGAATATGAGCAAAATTCTCCATTATTTATTGCCGCTGGTTGTTTTTTGTATTGTTTCCAGTCTGTTCAGACATATCATTGGTAGATGACATACTGGTATGGTGTCACTGGCACTGATGGAAAGGAAGGCAGGGCCTCACACATACTGCAACCATGACAATAGAGAGAGCTTAAAAGAACAGAATCACAATTACTAGGTAGATTGTGGTTAACAACATCTGTCTATCTATGTAGACTTGTGTTGTTGAATAATTCCTGGATGGGGTATTGGTTGTTCTATTTGACAGTGTATCAGGATGTTAGGGAAGTTTGTAGGTCTTGGTTAGTAGGGAATGCACTGGAAATATATTGGACAGAGAGATGACAGACATTTAAGACAGTAACCAACACTACATCAGAACTCACCTGTGGAGCAGGACACTGGAATCTCTTACACAGAACAGGAACATGTGAAAGTTGAAGACGTAATGTTGGTGTTTTAAGACTGCTAGTCATTCTCAACATATCATAAGCATCCATATCTTTTGTTTTTATCAAACAGACATATTGTACATTGTAATATTGTTTTTTTTTTATTCATTCATTGTGTAATATATTTATGGAACAAAGCTTTTGTGTTTAACCAAATGGTGGGCGTATGGATGAGAAAAGGGACTTATTGTATACGTAGTAGAATAGAATAGATTCAAGTAGAGTAGTAGGGCGGAGACGGGTGTTGGAGGAATTTCCACTGTCATCCATAGAACTACCCTCTGGAATAACAGACCAAAGTGGATGACTTTTTCCAGCAACTTCCGTTCTTCAGATCTGTCCTATGAAGCACCAAGGAAACCCTGTTTCTACCCAGAATTTCTGTATAGATCATTCTAGAACAGTAACGCTCTAGGCTTCCCTCCGGTTATATCATAATAGTGTTTTTGCGGAAGTCATAAGGGGTCGAATCTTCCAGTGTTGTCTTTTCATTAAGGGACAGACAGGGAGATTTCTAGCCAGTTAGAAGATATGGTTTTAGAGGATACATGCCCCGCCCCCTGTAATCTCCAACAACATTCACCATTCATTCAAGTTTAACAAGTGCAAAACCTTTTTGTTAGTGTATATTGTTTATATTTGAACTCCTCTCAGCCCCAGAACCTCTCTGCCTGACACAGCAGAAGTCTGTACAGAGAAGAAATATCCTGTCCACATACTGTTCTTACAGACACACGACACCTTGACATAGGGACGTTTCGCTGCTCAGTCTAGTTAAACACTACGTATTTGCATGGCGGTGCATTCCATTGATTATAGCATTGGCCGCATAGTCTCCCAGTTGTCTGCTCTTGTAGGAAGAGTATTTATCTCCCTCCACATAAGACTAGGACATTCCCGTTGAAAAGCATGCAGGGTTGAACAACTAAAAGGTTGTTTAAAGAGCAAAGTTACAGTTCCCCATCATTATCTCATGTCAAGCTTGACACAGTGGAGAGCAAAGTTACAGTTCCCCATCATTATCTCATGTCAAGCTTGACACAGTGGAGAGCAAAGTTACAGTTCCCCATCATTATCTCATGCCAAGCTTGACACAGTGGAGAGCAAATTATCTCATGTTACAGTTCCCCCATCATTATCTCATGTCAAGCTTGAAGTGGAGAGCAAAGTTACAGTTCCCCATCATTATCTCATGCCAAGCTTGACATGGAGAGCAAGTTCCCCATCATTATCTCATGGTGGAGAGCAAAGTTACAGTTCCCCACAGTGGAGAGCAAACCAAGATCCCTTTGGATCCTTTTCATGACAGTACTATAGAAACAGTCAGATCTTCAGAACTAGCAGCCTAATGAGGACATGGGATCTTTGAATTAACAATGAGTTCTATTAGTATTTGATTACAGAAAAATGATGACATTTATTTGGTCTTTTTTTCTTCCTCTTCATATGATTTATTTGGCAAAATGTACTTTTTTGTAAGTTACTGTAAATGCTGCACTTTCCATATGCACCAATAGAGGGCAGACTCCGGCAGTATCAGTGGCTGGCATTGGTTCACAGTCAGTCCCATCTCTCTGGAGATGATGCAGATTTTATATGTAAATCTAACTGATTTGTCAAAGATCTGAGCAGATGTTTTAAATGTTATTTGGATGCAAACTGTCACTTTAAAGTTGTGAAAATTAAGATCACTACATTTGAAACTATCTAGGTTTGGTCTTCAGGGGAAGTAGTAGGAAGGTTGGTTTGAGGTTAAAGGTTGAAGGCTGACCCCTGGAATGTGATCAGAGAACTGAAGTGTCTGTGCCTCTGTAGAGACCGGTGCTTTTTCAAAGGTGTTATAATTTTGTTGATTTTCTTTCTTTTATGGCTTCTGTGGAATTTGAACATTTTGGAAATGTGTTGTTTTATTATCATTTTTTTGTTTGATGCTGTAATTATAAAACATATCTGACTGGGGTGAACTTTAATATATGTTGTTGGTTTTGACATTTTGTGTGTTTCAATGTGTTAATTGGTTTGGTGAACACTCAGTTACATGTACACATTTACTGTAATTTAATGTAAGGAGAGACTAACACAACCTTATTTAATACGTTTCACCATTTATCAATAAGTTAACATGACACACATAAAGAAGTGAATACAGTAATACAGTCAAACCACAATAGATCATTTATAAGGTGAAGTATCATTCCCCCTTATTAGTGGCACTGCAGCGAATTTGGGCAGTAGCGGGACCCACTACTCACACTGTTGGGCCCCCATGATATCAGTGAACAGCCAATCATCTTCCAGGGGTGGGGTCAGAACCTGATGTGGATGAGGGGTGTGAACTGGGGCCGGGAAGGATCTGGCCACTCCCTCAAAGGGAATACAACTCTGATTCATATCATCATTCACGAATGAGAAGGTACCATCTTGTTGGGGACAAGACCTCTGAAGGATGTTGGGGTCTGGGAAGTCACAATGGTAGCCTACAGAGGTGGACAGTTGGTTTGGGTTAATATTTAAACAGGTGAACTGCCTATCTGTACCTTGTCTTCCCACAGCACTCTCCAACATACACTGTGAGCTGCCCTGGCCACTAATGAAGTCTCTTATGGCTGTTACTGGATCGATAGAACATCCGTATCCAGATCTGTATTCATACTGCCCTCCATCACAGTCAATCCTCTCCATCTCAGATCTACCGTCACTCCTACTGCTGCTGGTGTGGAGCATCAACTTCTCTATGAAACTTTCGGATTGGTTCAGATACATGATGTCATCAATGTGTGCCTTATCACCTAGGCTCCTCTCATCACCAGGATACCCCCAGATGGTCTCTAGATGGGCCGGAGGGTCCCCATCATTCTGTGGTTCAACCTCTGAGTCCCACAGGCTCAACATGTCCATTCTCTGGCTCTCCACTGTGTCACTGTCTGCCATATTGTTTTGGGACTGGAAGCAAGCAGAGTTGTCTGCGACCGTTGTGACCCCAAAATCACAGGAATCTAGGGACAGAGGGGAGAGTCCGGGAGAGAGGGGTGTTGGGTTGAAAGTTGAGGTATCCAAGTTTAGAGGTAGGGCCCTCTGGTTTTGAGTTGGGGCCGTGATATTTGAATTTGAGTCGTGTCTGAGTTGTGTTTCATATTTCTCTCTAATGCTGTCTATCCAGCTATAAAGGCTCTCCTCTGAAGTGACATCACAACTGAAGGGTTCTGTGTGAAAGTGTTCCTCCTCTTGTTCTAAGACAATGGTTTTCTCTGATGTTATGGATGATCTATAGTCAGTTTGATTTTCTGTTCTGCCCCACTGTTTATGAGTCGTTTGGTATGTTCCTTTACTTGGAGTGTTGCTGTTGGACTGGTCCATTTGGAGATGTTTGGGGTTGAGTCTCCTCCATTGGGCTCCAGGGTCTTTCTGTTCTGTTGCAAGGGCTTCAGTTTCATGTGAACAAAGGGAAAGGTTTGCTTCTGCACTTACAGGAGCTGGAGGGGAGTCTGAGTCAACATGGGGGTTCATTCAGAGGGAGGAGAAAGGACAAAAGGTGAAGATAAGTATAAACATCATAGGAGCCCA
The DNA here is from genome assembly GCF_018296145.1 of Oncorhynchus tshawytscha. Taxonomy (NCBI): domain Eukaryota; kingdom Metazoa; phylum Chordata; class Actinopteri; order Salmoniformes; family Salmonidae; genus Oncorhynchus; species Oncorhynchus tshawytscha. The sequence goes on from NC_056431.1 coordinate 4,739,362, forward strand.
GTTTGCTTAATTTATGCATCAAGTCACCTGGATAATTAAAGAGAGAATACCTTCTTTAGAGGTGCTGTTAGATTGGTCAGTGGTTATTGGCTGTCGTGATGGGGAAGGTGTGTCGCTATTCGCTACCTCCGTTGAGAAGAGGACAGACACAAGCTGGTGATTGGCTGCCTCTATCTCTGCAAACTTCCTGTTTGAGAGAAGGGGCAGTATAACATTTCAGTTTAAGGCATCTTATAATGGCACTCACTCTCACCAGAAACACATATGGTACACACACACCTCTGGATCATGTTGTGTAGGAAGCGCCGGTGGTTGACTTGACGTTTGGATGGCCTGTTCTTCCTTGGTCTCTGGAGTGTCCGCATCATGTGGCCTGCTGCTGATGTCACAAAGGTAAAGAGGTCGCGACCCCAGGGAACACCTCGCTCCACCCTGGGTTCAAAGGTCACAGAGTTGGATGGACGCATGGCTGGAAGGAGGAGAAGGGAAGAGAGGAGTAACAGGTCTGGGGTGTTAATCGGGGATGTGGTGAGAGAGAAGGATGAGGTGGGAGGGGTAACAGAGGTATCAATATTAGGAGAGGGGGATAAGGTCAAATATGAGTTTCCCTAAGTCCAAAGACATTTCTTGTGAGCTTCCCACCATATGGGAGCATATACCACTAGAAGTGGCAGTAGATATGACATGTAACAGAACCATTGAAATGTGGGAAACTCGTAGTGTAATCTTGAAGGCCTATCTACAATGTCTAAGTTAGAATTATTCAGTTTCACATTTTCAGTGGAACACCAGAATGCAAAAAAAAAATGTCAACCTGCATTAGACATGATATCTGTTGCCACAATTGTGAAACTACAACAACTTCACTAAGTCTTAAACTGACCTACAGAAACAAAACCCATACAAGTGGGCTGGGCACTCCTGTAACATATTAGGGTATCCCATAATTGTTCAGATATTACATTGGTTTAAAACAATAACCAAAACCCTCTAATAATTGGTCCAGCCGACTATTTTCAGGGAAGATTCTGTCCAAGGTGTAATTGGAATGATGAAATAATGGTCATTTAGCAGACAGAATAACGGTCTATTCAAGAATCAAACCCATAACATTAGGGATGCCAGCATCATGCTCCAACAAGCTGGACCATCAAAACCACTTATTAAACAAAAACTATTCTACAATATAGAACCATACAAAGAAAACTCACCTTGGCACTGCTGTGTCTATCTCTAGCTCTGTAGACTGACTCCCAATCATGTGTCAGAAAGACAGGTTGAGGTACAGATGGAGAGAGAGGTGGGGTTTTGTGGTTGATTGTGTGTCTGTGTGTGTGTGTGTGTGTGTATGTGTCTCAACGAGTCAATGCTGAACGTCACACATCAATCCCCTGCTCTGAGACAGAGCAGCCCGACAAATGAAGAGTGACTGGGGAAGTGAGGGATGAGAGACAGAGACAAGAAAGAGGGCAATTATCTGAGAAGTCAACTGCTTGTAGAAGCGTAGGCACACATCTCCATTGTGAGGAACACTAAAGGCAGCTTGTTAACTACTGAAAGACACAACGCACCAGTTGAGGTACTTAACAAGCTGTTCATTATCACATTTTCTGAGCTCAGAGCTGAGGTGGTTGCTAATGGCACATTGCCCTTGAGGGTCTGCAGAGGTCTGCCCTAGCACTCTATTTTACATATCTATGGCAGCACAGCGAATGAATAGACTATCCTCACCGCATAACTGAATAACGGGTAGTGTGTGTGTGTGTGTTATTTCAAATAGGAAAATCTATAGGCCTCCATCCCAAAGTGGGAGCGGAAATGATTGCCACCATCTTATTCCATGTAAATTGGAAGTTTGGGGTGAACTATTACTTTAAATATATACACTGTGCTTATCATTGTAAATTCAACTTACCACATGTAACCAAAGGAGGGAAGTGTGGTTTCAGGAGTGGCATCTATTTTTAGTGCAGCCACATGCGTGAGACCAGGGTCTACTCTGCCTTTGAGAAACGGCATGTTGGTATAGATTTGCTGACTTATACTGTGGACCATTACTTTGGTAAGTGACATCACCCATAATCCTTTTCCAGCAGTAAAGAGTAGGAGTGTGGATCTTTGTTGTCACTATTGGCAGTTTTGCAGCAAGTAGCCACATACGCATGGCTGTGGCAATGAATGGGAATGTGTTGAGAAACGTAATACCATTCTCCCACCAAAGTCAGTTATAAACACACACGATCTGAGTGCATCAGTCAAATGTCCTGCATTTAATAGGCTAGTACAGTAGGCTACTTTAGAAGCATAGTGGTAGTAGCACTGTAGTAATACTGTATTTAGGTTGATTGGTGGTATTGTACCAGTATGACAACTCTTGCTATTCATCAGATCTGTCTAATTCATGTTCTGAACAAAACACTCTGTATCCCTCTAGCTCTTTTCCTCCATGTATCCATTCACTCTCCCTCTTGCTTACCCCATCTGTGCTTTTCTCACATGCTTTCATTGCACATGAAGGCTACTAGGTAAAGCCTTATCACACTCCCTCTGACAGGACTTTGACCAGCCAAGCAGACCTCTCTGACCTCTGAGAACCTGCCTCTTATTGGCTGAGAATTCCATTGACCCACCCTTCCGTGTCCTCCAGCAGCAAGCACTGTGAATCTTGTGCCTCTGCCACTGCTGTGTTCCAAGCGGTGGATGAGACAGCTAAGTTGTAAGGTAAGTTGTCTCTCTCTTTGCCTAAAGCAAGGAGTCAGAGCTCAATTTGACAAGGCAAAACAACAAGGTTATTTTGTTTAATTTATCTATCATAGCCCACTGGATTTGAGGATTGGGTGGGATGATGTAATGAAATCAAAAGTCCACTTTTATCCAAAATAAAATGATCAGTGAATCTAGCTTGTGATGCTGATAGCCTACGTGTAATATAATTCATTAGTCATAGGGAATGTTTTCTTTCTTATTTGTTTCTCCCCTGAATTCACCAGTAACCATGAGTCGAGCCTGGGCCTTGTTTAAGGCCCACCCCTACATCAGCAATGTGGTCGGATACACAACCCTGTTCGCATCCGCGGACCTCATACAGCAAAGCATGCTTGGAGGGAAACAGAGTGGAGGATTAAACACAGACAAGGGAACACACACCATCCATGACTCAGAGGGGGCCAAGCTTAACATGGAGGGAACCAATATTTCCACTGGTACTAAAAGTGTCACAACATGGGCTGATATTGACTGGTCCCAGACCGCTCGAGTGGCCTTTGTTGGGTTCTGTTTCCATGCCAATTTCAACTACCATTGGCTGAAGGGGCTGGAGAGGATGTTGCCAGGGGGAGGGGCCAAAAAGGTGTCAGGGAAGGTAGTGCTGGATCAACTGGTTGCTGCCCCCGCTACTATCAGTGCCTTCTTCATAGGTGTGTGTGTGTGTGTGTGTGTGTGTGTGTGTGTGTGTGTGTGTGTGTGTGTGTGTGTGTGTGTGTGTGTGTGTGTGTGTGTGTGTGTGTGTGTGTGTGTGTGTGTGTGTGTGCTGAGTGTGTGGCTGAGGAGTAAGTTTCACACATCCCCAAGTGCTACACGTGTGTGTTGGTGTGATATAACTTCCAATGTGTAAGGCTTAAACATTGTTTTATAATATGAGTTACTCTTTTTAAGGTCTTAGTGTATTAGAAAACAAAGAGGACCCATTGGAAAACTGGAGGGAGAAATTCTGGACTTCATACAAGGTAAGGATGCAGAGCATGAATTAGTTGCTGAAGGAAGAGAGGAAAGTCTAGGTCACCACAACCACATGAATGGTCTCTCTGTCTCCCTCTCTTTTGTTGGGTATGACAGACTGGAGTGGTGTACTGGTCAACAATGCAGGTAGAAACAATAACACATTATATGCATACACACACACACACACACACACACACACACACACACACACACTGATTCTCTCTCTCTCTCCATCTCTCTCTCTCTCTCTCTCTCTCAGGCATTGAATTTCTCCCTGGTTCCCCCAGTTGCTCGTACAGTGTTTGTGGGTGGCATCACGCTGGTGTGGACAGTATTCCTGTGCCATTTCAGACAGCAGAAAGATGATACACAAACCAAACCCCCCTCTCACTGATATGGATGTTATTGGATGAGCTGTGTGATGACAAAATTGTGACAACTATTTCATTGAATAGCTTTTATGTGCTGCACGCTTATAACTTGATTAAAGTAGTTATTTTAAAGAATGTGTTTTTCATCTTTGCATGATGGCAGGCAGCCTAGCAGTTAAGAGCGTTGGGCCACTAACTGGACGCTGGTGCGTGCGAATCCCCGATTCGCTGGTGCTGGTGCGAATCAGCTGGTGCTGGTGCGAAAACTGGACGCTGGTGCGTGCGAATCCCCGATTCGCTGGTGCTGGTCGCTGGTGCGAATCCCCGAGCCTACGAGGTGATATATCTGTTGATATGCCCTTGAGCAAGGAACTTAACCCTAATTGCTCCTGTAAGTCGCTCTGGATAAGAGCATCTGCTAAATGAAAGCAAATATGTATATATATATATATATATATATATATATATATATATATATATATACTGCTCAAAAAAATTAAGGGAACACTTAAACAACACAATGTAACTCCAAGTCAATCACACTTTTGTGAAATCAAACTGTCCACTTAGGAAGCAACACTGATTGACAATAAATTTCACATGCTGTTGTGCAAATGGAATAGACAACAAGTGGAAATTATAGGCAATTAGCAAGACACCCCCAATAAAGGAGTGGTTCTGCAGGTGGTGACCACAGACCACTTCTCAGTTCCAATGCTTCCTGGCTGATGTTTTGGTCACTTTTGAATGCTGGCGGTGCTTTCACTCTAGTGGTAGCATGAGACGGAGTCTACAACCCACACAAGTGGCTCAGGTAGTGCAGCTCATCCAGGATGGCACATCAATGCGAGCTGTGGCAAGAAGGTTTGCTGTGTCTGTCAGCGTAGTGTCCAGAGCATGGAGGCGCTACCAGGAGACAGGCCAGTACATCAGGAGACGTGGAGGAGGCCGTAGGAGGGCAACAACCCAGCAGCAGGACCGCTACCTCCGCCTTTGTGCAAGGAGGAGCAGGAGGAGCACTGCCAGAGCCCTGCAAAATGACCTCCAGCAGGCCACAAATGTGCATGTGTCTGCTCAAACGGTCAGAAACAGACTCCATGAGGGTGGTATGAGGGCCCGACGTCCACAGGTGGGGGTTGTGCTTACAGCCCAACACAGAGAACACCAAGATTGGCAAATTCGCCACTGGCGCCCTGTGCTCTTCACAGATGAAAGCAGGTTCACACTGAGCACATGTGACAGACGTGACAGAGTCTGGAGATGCCATGGAGAACGTTCTGCTGCCTGCAACATCCTCCAGCATGACCGGTTTGGCGGTGGGTCAGTCATGGTGTGGGGTGGTATTTCTTTGGGGGCCGCAGCAGCCCTCCATGTGCTCGCCAGAGGTAGCCTGACTGCCATTAGGTACCGAGATGAGATCCTCAGACCTTTTGTGAGACCATATGCTGGTGCGGTTGGCCCTGGGTTCCTCCTAATACAAGTCTATGCTAGACCTCATGTGGCTGGAGTGTGTCAGCAGTTCCTGCAAGAGGAAGGCATTGATGCTATGGACTGGCCCGCCCGTTCCCCAGACCTGAATCCAATTGAGTACATCTGGGACATCATGTCTCGCTCCATCCACCAACGCCACGTTGCACCACAGACTGTCCAGGAGTTGTCCACCTCATCAGGAGCATGCCCAGGTGTTGTAGGGAGGTCATACAGGCACGTGGAGGCCACACACACTACTGAGCCTCATTTTGACTTGTTTTAAGGACATTACATCAAAGTTGGATCAGCCTGTAGTGTGGTTTTCCACTTTAATTTTGAGTGTGACTCCAAATCCAGACCTCCATGGGTTGATAAATTTGATTTCCATTGATAATTTTTATGTGATTTTGTTGTCAGCACATTCAACTATGTAAAGAAAAAAGTATTTTATAAAAATATTTCATTCATTCAGATCTAGGATGTTTTATTTTGGTGTTCCTTTTATTTTTTTGAGCAGTGTATATATATATACAGTGGGGAGAACAAGTATTTGTTACACTGACGATTTTGCAGGTTTTCCTACTTACAAAGCATGTAGAGGTCTGTAATTTTTATCATAGGTACACTTCAACTGAGAGAGACGGAATCTAAAACAAAAATCCAGAAAATCACATTGTATGATTTTTAAGTAATTAATTAGCATTTTATTGCATGACATAAGTATTTGATACATCAGAAAAGCAGAACTTAATATTTGGTACAGAAACTTTTGTTTGCAATTACAGAGATCATACATTTCCTGTAGTTCTTGACCAGGTTTGCACACACTTCAGCAGGGATTTTGGCCCACTCCTCCATACAGACCTTCTCCAGATCCTTCAGGTTTCGGGACTGTCACTGGGCAATAGTGACTTTCAGCTCCCTCCAAAGATTTTCTATTGGGTTCAGGTCTGGATACTGGCTTGGTCTCTCCAGGACCTTGAGATGCTTCTTACGGAGCCACTCCTTAGTTGCCCTGGCTGTGTGTTTCGGGTCATTGTCATGCTGGAAGACCCAGCCACGACCCATCTTCAATGCTCTTACTGAGGGAAGGAGGTTGTTGGCCAAGATCTTGCGATACATGGCCCCATCCATCCTCCCCTCAATACGGTGCAGTCGTCCTGTCCCCTTTGCAGAAAAACATCCCCAAAGAATGATGTTTCTACCTCCATGCTTCACAGTTGGGATGGTGTTCTTGGGGTTGTACTCATCCTTCTTCTTCCTCCAAACACGGCGAGTGGAGGTTAGACCAAAAAGCTCTATTTTTATCTCATCAGACCACATGACCTTCTCCCATTCCTCCTCTGGATCATCCAGATGGTCATTGGCAAACTTCAGACGGGCCTGGACATGCGCTGGCTTGAGCAGGGGGACCTTGCGTATACTGCAGGATTTTAATCCATGACAGCGTAGTGTGTTACTAATGGTTTTCTTTGAGACTGTGGTCCCAGCTCCCTTCAGGTCATTGACCAGGTCCTGCCATGTAGTTCTGGGCTGATCCCTCATCTTCCTCATGATCATTGATGCCCCACGAGGTGAGATCTTGCATGGAGCCCCAGACCGAGGGTGATTGACCATAATCTTGAACTTCTTTCATTTTCTAATAATTGCGCCAACAGTTGTTGCCTTCTCACCAAGCTGCTTGCCTATTGTCCTGTAGCCCATCCCAGCCTTGTGCAGGTCTACAATTTTATCACACAGCTCTCTGGTCTTGGCCATTGTGGAGAGGTTGGAGTCTGTTTGGGTGAGTGTGTGGACAGGTGTCTTTTATACAGGTAACGAGTTCAAACAGGTGCAGTTAATACAGGTAATGAGTGGAGAACAGGGGGGCTTCTTAAAGAAAAACTAACAGGTCTGTGAGAGCTGGAATTCTTACTGGTTGGTAGGTGATCAAATACTTATGTCATGCAATAAAATGCTAATTAATTACTTTAAAATTATACAATGTTATTTTCTGGATTTTGTTTTAGATTCTGTCTCTCACAGTTGAAGTGTACCTGTGATAAACATTACAGACCTCTACATGCTTTGTAAGTAGGAAAACCTTAAAAATCGGCAGTGTATCAAATACTTGTTCTCCCCACTGTATATGTACAGTACCAGTCAAAAGTTTGGACACACCTTCCCATACAAGGTTTTTTCTTTAATAGTACTATTTTTTACATTGTAGAAAATAGTGAAGACCTCAAAACTATGAAATAAGACATACAGAATCATGTAGTAACCAAAAAAGTGTTGAACAAATCAAAATAGATGTTAGATTCTTCAAAGTAACCACCCTTCGCCTTGATGACAGCTTTGCACACTCTTGGCATTCTCTTAACCAGCTTCACCTGGAATGCTTTTCCAACAGCCAAACAGCTTGAAGGAGTTCCCACATATGCTGAGCACTTGTTAGTGGCTTTTCCTTCACTCTGTGGTCCAACTCATCCCAAACCATATCAATTGGGTTGTGTTTGGGTAATTGTGGAACCCCGGTCATCTGATGCAGCACTCCATCACTCTCTCCCTTACATTCCTGGAGGTGTGTTTTGGGTCATTGTCCTGTTGAAAAACAAATGATAGTCCCACTAAGGGAAAACCAGATGGGATAGCGTATCGCTGCAGAATGCTGCGGTAGGCTTGCTGGTTAAGTGTGCCTTGAATTCTAAATAAATCCCTGAAAGTGTCAACAGCAAAGCACCCCTACACCATCCCACCTCCTCCTCCATGCTTCACGGTGGGAACCACACATGCGGAGATCATCCGTTCACCTACTCTGCATCTCACAAAGACACGGCGGTTGGAACCAAAACTCAGACCCAAGGACAAATTTCCACGAGACTTGCTTGTACTCGTGTTTCTTGCCCAAACAAGTCTCTTCTTATTATTGGTGTCCTTTGGTAGTGGTTTCTTTGCACCAATTCGACCATGAAGGCCTGATCACGCAGTGTCCTCTAAACAGTTGATGTTGAGATGCGTCTGCTACTTGAACTCTGTGAAGGATTTATTTGGGCTGCAATCTGAAGTGCAAATAATTGTAATGAACTTTTCGTCTGCAGCAGAGGTAACTCTGGGTCTTCCTATCCTGTGGTGGTCCTCATGAGAACCAGTTTCATCATAGTTTATGGTTTTTGCGACTGCACTTGAAGAAACTTTCAAAGTTCTTGAAATGTTCCGCATTGACTGACCTTCACGTCGTAAAGTAATGATTGACTGTCATTTCGCTTTGCTTATTTGAGCTGTTCTTGCCATAATATGGACCTTGTCTTGTACCAAATAGGGCTAACTTCTGTATACCACCCCTACCTTGTCACAACACAACTGATTGGCTCAATCGCATTAAGAAGGACAGAAATTCCAGAAATGAACTTTTAACACAGTTAATTAAAGGTTAAATAAATAAATTACTAAAAATAAAAACACGTCTCACCTGTTCATTTAAATGTATTCCACTACCTCATGAAGCTGGTTGAGAGAAGGCCAAGAGTGTGCAAAGTTATCATCAAGGCAAAGGGTGGCTAATTTGAAGAATCTCAAATATAAAATATATTGATTTGTTCAACACTTTTTGGGCTTACTACATGATTCCATATGCATTTTTTCATAGTTTTGAGGTCTTCACTATTATTCTACAATGTAGAAAATAGTACAAATAAAGAAAAACCCTTGAATGAGGAGGTGTGTCCAAACTTTTAACTGGTACTGTATATATGAGAAATGCATTTTTTGACTTCTGACACAAAAACATACATATTTAAATATTTTCTAAAGTTAAAAAATAAAGAGCCTGACAAATTACAAGAAGAGAAGCTAGTTAAATGTTCTGTTCTGTTTTATAAAATTGGCTATTAATTGTATGTAAATCACATGGTAAAATATAATAGACTACTGTATTTTGAAATGTAATTTGTTTTTCACATAGTGGTTTTATTGGTTAGAAAGTCACTTCACACTAGCATATACACAAATTATGAATGGATTAAATTAATTAATGAATAGAATAACATAAAATATAAATATAATAACTTTTGGACGACGTGATGATCACACAGGAAGTAATAGCAAAATAGCCAACGAAAACGCGTGTGACCTCCGTAATCGCGGAGATGTGTTTATCGCGAGACAGCACCCTTCCTTTTTCCTTTCCATTCTGAGTCTAAGATGGTAGGTACAGATTCTGAAAACATCGTTAATGCTCCGACTTGATAATCTAAGTCCATCCTCACTTTTACAGTAGCACAACTCAACCATTTCCATGTAAATATTTGCCTTGATGTCTTTGGTTTGAATTCCTAATGGTATTGACGTACTATTTGGCGTTTTAGCGATACAGTTCAGTCCTTCACTACCGGGGGTTAGCGTCACAGTAGCTAGCTTGCTACCTGGTATTTTCACTAATTACTGAAAGACTGCGTGTAATTTAGACACAAGATAATGGTACTGCTGTTCGAGAAATGTCGGTAACTTTTGTATCTTCGTTTTGAGGCTTTTCCAAGGCCGAATGTATCGGATATCTGACTAGGTTGATGGCCCTAAATGAAAACGTGCTATTTGACTAGTGTTGGTGAACTATGTTACTCCACTGTCTCACTAGTTAGCCGCTGTGTATGAGACTGCAACGTTATGCTAAACGGTATGCCGCCAAATTCAAGTTGGGTGTGAATGATTTGTGTGCTGTTTAGGTATGAGTTGCACAGACCACGTCTACTAACGTTACAGTCGTTTGAGGCCTAGCCATAAAGCATAGGGTTCAGAAGCATGCAAAGGTACTTTTCCTGGCACAGTGATCAGAAGTGTCATTAACAATGTGTAACTAATGATTTGGTTTTCAATTGATCAGTGCGCGAATGGCAAGTTTGCATGTATTTACCTGCACCATCTATTCACAGGGAGTCGACATCCGACACAACAAGGACCGTAAGGTGCACCGAAAGGAGCCCAAGAGTCAGGATATCTACCTGAGGCTCCTGGTCAAGGTAAGTGTCACAACCTTTATACATTGATTCAAGTTAACATTAAGGCATTGTCATGTAAACAGTAGTCCGACAACTAAGTTGTTGATTTTCCCATCTTAATGTTATACTTTTTTTGGTTAATTGTAAAATCTATGCAGCACATAGCTCAGAGTAACCCTTGTTAACATTTTACATTGAGTAGTCAATACTTCCTACTTAATAAATGTTTATGTTCTCTTCTCCAAAGCTGTACAGATTCCTGGCCCGTCGCTCCACTGCTCCCTTCAACAAGGTGGTCCTCAGGAGGCTCTTCATGAGCAGGACCCACAGGCCTCCGATATCAGTGTCCCGCATGGTGAGTTACATCAATCCGTCCCTTTGCTGTGTTTTTTAACCTACTACAGAATCAAATTGCTACAATCAACTAAATTGAATGGCAGTCAAATTCACAGATTCAAAGACCTAAGAGGGCAACTGTACAAGTGGGAGGACAACTTCAGCTGGTACTCCTGCTTATGCCTGTTGCGCTACAATGCTTTATTGGTGCTTTTGACACTTCCTTGCTCAAACATTCTAGTTAGGATTCTCTTTTGACCTTTGACTCCTATGTCGTTGTTAATATACCTTCTGGTGATTTTGTACCTTTGAGTGAGCTGGAGATCTTTCCACCTCTCATGTGACTTCTTGAACATGTCCCATTTGGGGTGGCAGGTAGCCTAGCGATTTTAGAGCATTGGGCCAGTAACCGAAAGGTCGCTGGTTCCAAACCCACTAGGTGAAAAGTCTGTCATGCCCTTATTGCTCCTGTGTCTGCTAAATTACTTAAATGTAATGGCCCAGTTTCCCAAATGCATCTTAAGACTAAGTTCATTGTTGGAGCTTTGTACAAGCTCAGCGGTTTCCCAAAACCATTGTTACTAAAATTGGACTTGAAACCGCTCATTATTTACTGAGTGTTCGTCTCGTCGGATGCTTTTTTTGCCCATCTGTGTCACTTTATACACAAGCTCTCCGCTAAACATGGAATCAAGATGTTTCTGACTGCAGATAACTTCAGAACAAAGTTGATTACAAATACGAAGTTGCAAATGTCTTTGTTACAAATGAGCAAAGTATAATAATTAAAATTTAAAAAATCTTGCAATGGAAACCGAGATGACCGCATTAAAACAGTCTAAGGGGGATATAAGTGGTATCACTGAGTGGTCATGACTTCAAAACCAACCTATGACTGGCCACCCCACATAGCCTGGTTCCTCTCTAGGTTTCTTCCTAGGTGTTGGCCTTTCTAGGGAGTTTTTCCTAGCCACCGTGCTTCTACACCTGCATTGCTTGCTGTTTGGGGTTTTAGGCTGGGTTTCTGTACATACTTTGAGATATCAGCTGATGTACGAAGGGCTATATAAATAAATTTGATTTGATTATACTAACACTGTCAAATCCCAGCTGTACGATACCAAGGGTCCTACAGCTCATTAGGGATGACGTTAAGAGATTGACAGTTCTACCTTCTAGCACTATAGGGACGAGCAGAGGTGATAAAGAACATACTCCCTAGGTTACCGTTCCTTTTGTCCTCTGTACCCCTTCAATTCTCTCAGTACTGGTTTAGAGATGTGTAGTTTATTTTCTGGCTTATTGTGGAAAGATAAGAAACCAATAATTAACCATACACTGTCCATGTCAAGAAGCAAGTGTGGATTAGTTGTTCCTGTTTATTTGTATTACTTGTCTTGTGACTGTAATTTGATCTCTATATCATCATTATGGTATTACCCCATGTGCTACTGTAAGATAAGCCACTTGAGTTTTCATGTGACGTGGCAAATATACTTCATAATGCTATGAAGCATCCCTCATGTCCAATATGGAACAACCCCTTGTTTACTACAGGGAGAAAGACATTGGCTAATATTACCTGGCTATGCCAAAACATCAGTCAGGTGGGGCAAGTCGTAAGGGATGGTGATGTCAAACCATTTTAAAGAGTTGATAGCAGAGTTTAGCTTAAATAATATGGCATTTCTACCTTATTTGCAACTCAAATCAATAATCTATTTCCTCATGGTGTTGATGTGGGATCTAAAAGTGATGGACAACAAACTAAGGGGCGGCAGGGTAGCCTAGTGGTTAGAGAGTTGTACTAGGAACCGGAAGGTTGCAAGTTCAAACCCCCGATCTGTCATTCTGCCCCTGAATAAGGCAGTTAACCCACTGTTCCTAGGCAGTCATTGAAAATAAAAATTTGTTCTTAACTGACTTGTCTGGTTAAATAAAGGTAAAATAAAAAAGGGTGCTGCTAATGGGAAAGGAACGGTTTCCACCTTGTACAAACAGCAACATCCCTACTCCGTTACATTGGGAACAGGACTTGGGTGTATCTCTCACTGCAGTACAGTGGGATGCAATATGGAAAAACATAGATATCCAACTAACTGTAAGGTATAAAATTATTCAAATGGCTTATATTATACCTCACAGGTTGAATTTTTTATTTTTTTATCAAAGCCTTTCAGAATTCTGTTGGCATGGCTGCGGTGAGGTTGGTACACAAATGCATATTTTATGGAAATGTCCAGACGTCAAAAAATGTTGGACTGAGGTAGATATGTTGTCTGTCCTGTAGTGTGCCTGCTAGGAAGTAGGGTGGACAATATCCAACCTAGAACCACGCAACATATCACTGTACTGGCTTTCCTATCAGTCAAACCAACAATACTTCTGAATTGGAGAGAGTGTAAACCACAGTGCTTCAGCATGGAAGTCATGGATTTGTTGACTATGGAAAGAGTTGTCATCGGCCCTCCAGGACTATGACAACGGGCTAGACTCTAGTGGGTCTCTGGGACATTTATATGTAAATCAAAGAGCCTTGCCTAATATATTAATACTCTGTATGTGTTTGAACTGTACACCCTTAATACTCTGTATGTGTTTGAACTGTCTAAATATTTGTAGTCAAGTGGTAATATCCCACTAGGATCTGATCTGTCATCAGTATGATTTGAATGGAGAAAGTTGATCTGAGAGCTGCACTGCCTTTCTTTCGTTCCGATCAGTATTGAGGCAGCTCCAACCATGCACTTGTGAACATTCTTGCAGTGTTGTTGTTAGTAGAATTCTAAATTCCTCTGTATTATTTCCCAATCAGACTTATTACTCTGTCAATGCATTCTAAAGGGATTGTAAGACCCAATATTTCTATAAGAAATGGACAGAGCCCCGGTCTTAAAAGTCAGGTAACAGCGTTTAATTCAAAAGAGTACTGGGTACATACACATTTTACCACAGGTTATAAACTGAAAATGACGTCAGCGTTTCCTAAATGTTCCATCTCTTCATATGACACCGGTAGAGAGGCCCTAATAGTTTTCGAGCCTTCCCTCCTCTCCTAAAGCCAAGGTCAGTCACTGTAAATCAGCATTCTAGACAGTCTGGAGATAGTTCATTCATTTGTACAAAGGAACAGACGTCATTATTACTAAACTCCTGACTATATTATATACAATTGGGAATGGGAGCAAGAGAGAAAATTCACATGTACAGTACATTATAGCATTTGGACTAGTCAGTTCTGATTGGAATGTATACATAATTAGTCATTTCAACTATAATTTCCTCCAACGGTTGTGTTTTTGGGAAACTCGTGTTACATATTCGCCAGTTTGTAGGAACGGTGCCCTCGTTAGCCTAAGTTCCATTGCTATTGAGAAACCGGGACAATGTCCTTCCGGGTTTATTGATATGAATACATAGCTAAGTGAAAGCATCTTAGTATTTATCTTTACCCTGTGGCGGTTGTCCCTCGTCTGAACTATTTGACGTCCTCTTCAGATCCGTAAGATGAAACTACCTGGTCGTGAGAACCGAACCGCAGTTGTCGTGGGAACCGTCACTGATGATGTCAGAATTCAGGATATCCCCAAGCTCAAGGTAAAGGTTGTTTTAACTTACTGGATGCCTGTTTGGGTCAGGCTTTTGCTCCAGCACTTAACACACCTGGTTTAACCTGGGGTGTATTTATTGAGGAAACTGTTTAAGAGCAAAACTAGCATTTCTATTGGACAAATTCAGGTAGGTCCCTCCGTTGCCTTTGCTTCCGTTTTAAGAAACGTTTTGCAACAATCGGCGGAGTAAATACACCCCTGACTATTTTAATCTGGTGTTGGGCTACAACAAAAGCCTTCACACCCTGTAACTAGGTAGCTCTTCTGGACTAGTGTTAGACTACTTCACTGAAAATGAATTAAGTGTTAACATGAGTTGCTAAACGTGCTCTGTTCTCCCTTCCCTTAGGTGTGCGCTCTGAAGGTGACTGACGGCGCTCGCCGCAGGATCCTGAAGGCCGGAGGTCAGGTCATGACCTTTGACCAGCTGGCTCTGGCTGCCCCCAAAGGACAGGGCACCGTGCTGCTGTCAGGTAAGAACACTGCTAGTTTGAACGATGTTCAAGTTCAAAGTTATGCTGGGAATATTCTGTTGTACCTTTGCTCTACAGTCCTGTTACTGTTATCACCGCCACAGTCGGATTATGGCTAAACCCTGCCTGTTTCTAAAATTTCTCTTAAA
The DNA here is from genome assembly GCF_018296145.1 of Oncorhynchus tshawytscha. Classification (NCBI taxonomy): domain Eukaryota; kingdom Metazoa; phylum Chordata; class Actinopteri; order Salmoniformes; family Salmonidae; genus Oncorhynchus; species Oncorhynchus tshawytscha. The sequence continues at coordinate 4,754,468 of NC_056431.1, forward strand.
CCTAACCTTAACCACACTGCTATCCTAAATCTGCCTAAATTAAGGCCAAAAAGCTAATTTTGTGTTCATTCATTTTTACATCATAGACAATTTTGGCTTTGTGGCTATTAAGTAGTGACAGCCCTGTTACTCTGGTCTGAAACTCACTTGTTTTCCTTCTTTCAGGACCCCGTAAGGGCAGAGAGGTGTACAGGCATTTTGGAAAAGCCTGTGGAACCCCCCACAGCCACACCAAGTGAGTATTGTACCCCTTTCTTGAGATTGCTGCTCTCCTAGGATTTCATTCAATATCTATCAACTTAGAGAATGTTTTCCAAATGGTTTGACAAGTTCGTTCCAGTTTGGTTTTCACTGAAAATCAAATGTTTTTAAACTGAGGACACTTTCTGAATATTGAGAACTTCGATAAGATGTTTTGTTAGTACAGGGGCTTGTTGTGGAGAGCCCTACTTTAGAATGAGGATACTAGATGTGCATTGAGTAGAGAAGGACAAACATGTTTCTCTTGTCATGTAGAAACAATTGTCAGTTTTGTCTGAAATGTTCTAATCTATATGTTGCACCTCACTGAATTAGCCCCTGAGCCCAGTGTTAAAAAAACGGCAATTGAATTCATTGTTAGAATTTAGTATTTCAAAACTGGTAAATGAGATTTTGGGTCCTCTGTATAGGGATTTGGATTTTGCAATCCAATCTGACCTTTAATCATCAGGAAGATTTGTTTTTGCGTTTTTCTAAACTCAAAGGGTAGTGATTAGGGTTGTTTTAGATGGCGATAATCCTGATCCCACTGGAAGGGTGCATTCAGGGTGGGTTTAGAAAGGTGAAAGGCACTACAACCAAGATATGTCAATATAACTAAGGTGAGGAGGTTTAAAATACTCTTGCATCTGAATTAATTTGACTGCAGTACAGGTACTGAATGTGGCAATTTGTTTGTATTGAGAAGTGTCAAATACAGGTATGATTTCAAAATAGGTCATCTACGTGAATCATGTAGATCTGAACTAAATTGGGGGGGGGGTGTACTTAGCCGTGATGGTGAGAGCGGTGTGCAGACAGTAATTGTCCTTCTATTATGTTGGATTAATGAATCTTTTCATTTTGCTTGTAAGAACAAGAGCACAGGCCAGTCTGACTAGGCTTTGCGGTCAGGTAGACTGAGAGACACTACCATAAAGAAGAAAGTCACGCGTGCGACTTTACATCGTTGAACATCGCGAGTAACAAAAATGTTGTCGTGTTTGCGTCCCTGCAAGTAAATGCATGTACCTTTTTTTGATTCCGTGTTTAATCATCACCTACAGGGGTTGCAGGTGTAATTGCAGGGTACAGTGAAAATCTTATGATATAAATACAAATACCACTATATACATTAGTTTACTCCTCTTGGGTTCCCTATGACAGTATAGTGGTAGTTCTATAACCTGTCCAGTAGATTGAGAGGTGTAGGTAGGCCTGCTCAAAGCACTGGACATCTGGATTCAGTGATCTTGATGATGTGGCCTCTTGATCAGAATGATCCATCTGATTTTATTTTTTAAAAAGTCCAGATTGATCTTGAATTGCAAAACGGAGGATTCCAGGATCTGGATCATTCTGATCCAAATAAAATGTTTTTGGTGTAGAACAATTTGTTGAACTCTGTTTATTTACAAAATATTAAAAATGTATGCGCCTGAGATCCACTAGATTCACTTTCTCCAACCCAGTTATATCATATCAGTGATTACTTCAAGGAACGGAGAAGGAAAAATGCATAATTTAAATACATCAGGCATAGCTGTATTTTGCTAGTTTTGTCCCCAGACTACTATTGCTTTGGTTTACATGAAGTTGATGGACTGGCAGATTTGCATTATCTGCAGAATCTAGGAAGTGGTTTGAAACACTGAATTAATGGCATATCCTTCTCTCCCTCAGGCCCTACATTCGCTCCAAGGGCAGGAAGTTTGAACGTGCTCGTGGGCGCAGATCCAGCCGTGGATACAAGGCCTAAAGTCTTTTTGTTTTCCATGGAATCTGATACAAATAAAGATAGCGATATAAAATGAATCGATGTCTCTGTCTATTTTTTTTTTTTTTTCAGAGCTTTGTTGCGCTTTCATAGTACTTCACTCTACACATTTTCTTGTGCAAACCTGATGGACAACTTGAATCAAGCTACTATTTCTATTCACTCCTAGGACCAGTTTTATAACATTTAGTACTTTTAATACAATTGTTTTTCAATGCCTTGTGTAATACTTTTATTTAGATAGGTGATGAGTGCATTGGAAGCATGGACACAGTCTAGCTTAGACCGTATTGACTAGACTGACTGATTGAGGACAAGACTGGACTCAGTAACTTTCAGTCGATCATGACACTATCTGTGGCCTCCACAATGCGGTGCACTGGCGCCGTTAACTATTGGAGAATGTCGGTAGGTCCAGAATGTCTTTCCTTATCAGGATTGGACTTCCTCCCCGCCGCTCAAACTATCCAGTCCTCCCGTGTTTCATACACGCTTCCTGGAGGATAACCACAGCCGTCCTACGGAGCAAGCAAGCCGGAGAGGTAGAATGAGGTAATTTGAGTTCAGTCTATACAGTTGGATTGATATTTACACGGTTATTTTACCAATTGAGTATTAAGTAGCTATCTCCGAGCTAGCTGGTCAGCATATTGTTGCTAGCTGACGTTAGTGAAATGACATTGTTTAGCTAGTTAATGACAAAATGATGGCCAGCCGGATAGCGCCTTGCTGCTAACGTTAGATATTGTGGCTATACCGAGTTTTTAGCCAGGATAAACAACCAGTTGCGTTTATAACGTTATAGCTAGCCAATACATGATTTTCAACACAGCATTGTTGATTAGCATGCTATCCACTACTATAATAAGTTGGGATATCTTATATTGTCTAGCTTGCTGCTAACCCCAATTGAACGGTAACTGCTTTGTATACTGTATTCCCTGGCGATGGCTACTGTAGCTACCAGTCAACACAACATGGGTAACTATAACAATTTGAAACGTCAGAAGTAGCTAGCTAACTTATCAGCTAGCTTGCAATAGTTACGTACAGACTGCTGAGCAATGATTATTAACTGTAGTTAACGCTTGTCATTTGCTAACGTTAGATCGCTACGAAACTAGTAGCTCGATGGCTTCAGTCTAAGCCAACGTTATTTGTCAGTCGCTCTATCCTACTAGCTAGCCACCTGAGAACGGATCACACATTTCTAAACAATGTTGTGTGCAAGACTGCCAAATGAATCCTAAATGTTCCGAGCAAGGTCATAGTAAAACAAAATTAGAGCGGCGATACCCGCCACCCTGCAAATGCACCAAGTATTTTTCTTTAATCAGAGGCTGCATATCTGCCAAGTCTTGATTGTCAGCACCTTAGATAAGTTATAGACTGAACATAACACTTAATACTTAAAGGGAAGCCTCTTATGGGTCAGTTTTGTTATGTAGTCTATGATGACTGAATCTGATAGACACTTAATTCAAAGTTTTCCAGGCTTCATGTTAACCAACACATTGTGTTTTCAGTCCATAGTATTTCACTAGTAACAATGTAAAGAACCAATTGGTGATGACTGAGTAAACAATATTTGAAGGTCGCTACGAGTTATGCCTGCCGAAGTCAGTCCTGGGCAAGAATCTGTCTAGTAGGCTAATCCGTCAATGAATCATACTTCCACTGGTTACAAATTGTGAAAGAGAGTAAGACTCAAGACTGTCTGGACAAACGCCATCCGTCAATGTGTCCACCAAACTCGGTTAATTTAATTAGGCATACGTGGTAATAAACCAGTGCTCATTTACCCAAATGAGGTCGTCGCATCAGTGAGCACAGATGTCAGGAACGTGTGATTCTAAATCAGCGTGGTTTAGCCATCATGGCATGACTTCAAGGAATCCTGGACATGGGGATAATGCATGCACACAGATTGCCTAATCCAGTTTGAACCACAATCTCTCACGAGTTTGCTGCCCTTCTTTCACTTCTGCAACTGGCCAAAGAGTCACTCACCTTTTGGAACAATATAAAACTGTATCGACTGTGAAACAGGCATACGCACCACTCTAAACTTAGAAGCAGGACATGTGGTGAGGGAGCCTGTCTCAGTCACTCGGCTGGATTGTTGGAAAAGTTGATTTGAAAGTAATTTCCTCGTTTTCTACTGTTCTATTGTTTTCATAATGACTGCCGTACAAGGTGCTACTGCACATGTTTTTGTCAACGAAACATAAAGGTACTTTTGGGTGGAGTGACATTGATACTAGAGCTGGGAAGATAATTTTCAGTTTATCGTCACCAATCACGTATTGCAGGCATTTTACTGATATTGTTCATCACGATAAGTACTAGCCTATACTAGAGAAATTTGGAGTTTAAATTGAAATAAATTTGCAAATATGGGTGATTGTTAATGGGACAATTGATGGCTACAACCATCAAACTATTAGTACTAGTTTTAAAGGGACATTTTTATTGATACTAGTCACTTCCTTTTATGTTTCTTCGGCACTTGAATATATAAACTGAGTATTTTCTGCTGGAACACATTGGAAGCTAATGGATTACTAATACCAGTATTTCTCTCTAGGTATACTTATCTATGTGAAGGAACATGAACATGGACCCTTGAACTCAAGAAATGACAACACCCCCCCGGCACAATCTAGTAACATTTTTTTAGTTTTTATCTGTTTTGTTTGGTTTTCCATCTCTGTCTTTGATGGAAAACAACTAATTATGTGGCATTTTTCATTCAGATGACACTTAGCAACGCGGTCCATGTCCAATTCTATCTCACTACTGTAAAGCCTGCTTGTCTCTTGAAGAGTGATATTTAAATTCTACCTTGACACACCTTTCTCCTGCCTCCACATATCTCTCATTTCTGTGGAAGATCGGGACGTTTGACGTCAGCACTTACCACACAATATTCCACTGCAATCTAGTGCTAATTAAATTGCTATAGCCTCCTTGCAAGACCAAGGTGTGTTCATTTTTGTCTGATTCATAGTTAAGATTTGTTGTATTTTATGTTATTTAAACTCTTGTTTGACATGTAGCCGTCATTTCTAAGCTGCACTTTATTGATAAATATCAAGATCATTTCAAACTGTAATTTAAGCATATCTTTGAGTTATGTATATTTTTTTTATCTTTAGGAGTATATATATTCTGTTTTAATTTTAAACTGGAAAAGTATATTGTTTTTGTTTACAAGCCTCATCTGTCTATCATTCCGAAATGGACAAATCTAGAATCTGATAGCATTTAAGGACAAGGCAGACATAATCTGGAATTGACAGATCTAAGATCTATCCTTGTCTTCGGCATTTGCATTGTGAAGGCTGGTGTTTTCCATTGTTTTTATCCTTTCCTCTGTTGACACACTAAAGAGAAGAATCTCCATCTGAAGGCCAGTGGGATCGTACAATACTCCTTTGAGTGCAGATGGATTTCACATGTCAAACTCAGAGGTGCTTTTGTGGCGTTGCCTTTGCAATTCAAGCACTGAAGTGGAAGAATGATTTTAAGGAGGTTTCAGGGATAAATAACTTGTGTTTTAGTTTTTAAGACAGACAGCATCAGATCCTAAGGAGAGGTGCTTCTATTTGATTCTCCTTTAAGGTGGCCATCAGTCGCCGAAATGAACTGACATGTGTATCACTACCTGAATTTAAATAGACTTATTCCATCCAACAAACTTCCAACTGCATGAAACACTCACACACCGTCCACCTGTCAGGAAACAGACCTTACCTACCCTAAACCTGAGGGTTGGAAGTCCGCTCCCCGTCAAGCCCGCCACACTAAGGATGCGTTCCCCAGAGCCCCCCATCCCATCCCCAGCTGAGGCGCTACTCCACTGCCAGTTCGGGGGCTGGGGAACGGGCAGCAGCTGCAACAACAGCTGCCCCAACAGCCCTGGAGGTCCTGGGGGTCTGTCATCCCCTTCTCCCTCCCCCAGCCCCTCTCCTGCCTCCAGCTATGCCTTGACCCTCACCCCCTCTCACATCCACGTCCAGCGCCTGGCCCCCCGCCCTGGTAAAGAGGCACGTCTAATACTACCCCTGTCAGAGCTGGCAGGGTGCAGCTGTCCCCGCGCCCCTGCTCCCCCCTTGCTGGTTCTATACTGGTATCCCCCGGGGAGGCGGAGGAAGGGGGTGTCCAGGAGGAGGCAGGTGAGGGTGTACCTGGCTGAGGCCAGGGTGGAGGCTGAGAGGTGGTCCACTGCTATACAATGTCTGCTCAGGGGAGTCGCCATCACTGCTGACACGGGTGAGTGTGTGTTCCACTAACACAGCTACAATCAGTTATCTTGTCTGTTTGTATGCTATGTTACAGTCCAGGCACAATATGTGTAGGGTCTGAGGTTATTGTAACATCCCAGTTGTTGGAATCAGTCTGATGTTATTCTAATGTCCATCATAAAGACTGGCACAGTGTCACCGTGTGAGAGAATGAAGCCAAATCAGCACTCGTTATGGCATTTGGCGTCGACTACTTCTTATCCTGTGTACAGACTTTAACTGTGCCTTCATTAACTTTATGAGCACCATTCACTCCATACAGTTTGTTTCCATTACTGGGAGCGTTTATGTTAGTTATTGTAAACTGGAGTCATACTGGGTGATCTGAGGTCCTTTTGATGTAGGAGGCCAGAGGTACAAGGGAATATAGGCCTAGGCTACTGTATGAATACCATACCATGCTTGTTCTAACAGATACAGGCTAGTTCAGCTAATTTCTGACCATGCTAGATATAGGCTACTGCATAATGGCTGTAGGAAACTGTATAATGGCCATGTGATAAGGAATGAATGGATATAGGCCAATGCTATTGTACTGTATGTACGTACATACATACAGCATGCTATGTTCAGTCAGGAGACCTGACTATTAAAAGGCTAAAGTATTGTTTAAGGGTTCATTCATGTATGTGAACAAACATGTTATTTAATCTTTCTTGGCTGTGTGTGTGTGTGTGTGTGTGTGTGTGTGTGCTAGGTTATCCCTTTAACACTTAATTTCCTCTACTTTCTCTGTCTCTGCTCTTATCTGTCCTGCACACACGGTCTGTATCATTCAGCGTCTAACCAACACAGCATCCCTCCCTCCCTTCCAACTAACTCCCACCCCTCACCAAGACAGCCTCCCTCCCTTCCAAATAACTCCCACCCCTCAAAAAGACAGCCTCCCTCCCTTCCAACTAACTCACACCACCAACAAAGAAAACTTCCCTCCCTTCCAACTAACTCCCACCCCTCACAAAGAAAACTTCCCTCCCTTCCAACTAACTCCCACCCCTCACAAAGACAGCCTCCCTCCCTTCCAACTAACTCCCACCCCTCACAGACTGCCTCCCTCCCTTCCAACTAACTCCCACCCCTCACCAACACTGCCTCCCTCCCTTCCAACTAACTCCCACCCCTCACCAACACTGCCTCCCTCCCTTCCAACTAACTCCCACCCCTCACCAACACTGCCTCCCTCCCTTCCAACTAACTCCCACCCCTCACCAACACTGCCTCCCTCCCTTCCAACTAACTCCCACCCCTCACCAACACTGCCTCCCTCCCTTCCAACTAACTCCCACCCCTCACCAACACTGCCGCCCTCCCTTCCCACTAACTCCCACCCCTCACCAACACAGCCTCCGTCCCTTCCAACTAACTCCCATCCCTCACTCACCAACATCTATTATCCATTTCAACATTTCAACATTCCCTTTTCTTCCAATTGTTTTGACTCTCCCTCGCTCATTATCTCTCTCTTGTCTCCTTCCTCTCTCCCAAACACTCTTCTATTCTCACTGTCTCTGTGCATTAGTGTACACCCTCAGTGTCTGTCTGTGCATCCTCCCCCCATAGTCTTTCATCCTTGCTGTCTTTACACATTTTTCAGTCTCCTCTCCTCCTCCTGTCTCCTCTCATCCATCTATCTGCCTTCTGTCCTCTTTTGTTTTGTACTTCCTCCCCCCCTTCCTTCCTGCTGTCTGCATTTCTTTATCTTCCTCTTTCAATGTCCTCCCTCTTTCTCCTTTCCCAGTTACTACCCCTTTCTCTCTCTCTCTCCCTCTCCTTATCTATTCATCACACACTCTGTCTAACTGTCTCCACTCTGTTTGTCTGTAACTCTATCTCCTCTCTTATCTCTCTCTCCTTATCTCTCTAACTCCTTGTACTCTGTCTAGTCTGTTTCTCTCCCCTGCAGTGTGAATTAGACAACCTCCTAGCTGCTGGTTCTGCTTCTATAATGGCTTTAGTCAGAGATGTGTGCAGTTAGTGTTTGGTCCACTTCAACCCTATACAGTAGGTGCTGCTGTGTAGATAGGGCTCTGCTTGTTATTACCAGGTGTTTTGTGGAAGACTAAACACTGAAGTGTTCAGTTAAGTACCTTGTATCCTGTCCTGGGCCTTGAGGGCCTTTTCATTCTTCAAGATTTAATTATGAAGAGCCATTAGTCAAATGGCATCATTATTACTTATCTGGTCAGAGATAGTCCCTTTGAGATGAGCTGAAAGAGGTTTGCCTTGTCACAGATACACTCAAGGTCTAAGGGTGGGAAACACTGTGCTTTATGGCAGGGTTTCCCAAACTCGGTCCTCCCCAAATAATCAAAGTTTGATGTTGAGTTGGTTATTTGAATCAGCTGTGTAGTGCTGGGACAAAACTAAAACATGCACCCGGGGGGGTGGGGGTCCCAGGACTGAGTTTGGGAAACCCAGCTTTATGGCATCACGTACGTTTGTTGTTCTCTTGTACACTGAGGACGAAGCCTCGTATTTTTGATAGAACAATCAATCAATTTGTTTCTAATGATTGGCTGCTTTCCCTCAGAAATTGGCAAACGTCTACTGCCCCGTCCCCGAAGGCTGCTGCTATTGGTGAACCCCTTCAGTGGGAGAGGCCAGGCTATGCAGTGGTGTCAGACACACATCCTGCCAATGATCAGAGAGGCTAACATCAGCTACAACCTGATACAGACAGGTAACACACACCGTAACGTCAGCTACAACCTAATACAGGCAGGTAACACACACCGTCACGTCAGCTCTGCAACCTGATACAGACAGGTAACACACACAGTAACATCAGCTCTGCAACCTGATACAGACAGGTAACACACACCGTAATGCCAGCTACAACCTGATACAGACAGGTAACACACACCGTAACGTCAGCTACAACCTGATACAGACAGGTAACACACACCGTAACATCAGCTACAACCTGATACAGACAGGTAACACACACCGTTATGTCAGCTACAACCTGATACAGACAGGTATAACACACACCGTCATGTCAGCTCTGCAACCTGATACAAACAAGTAACACACACCATAACATCAGCTCTACAACCTGATAGACAGGTAACACACACCGTAATGCCAGCTACAACCTGATACAGACAGGTAACGCACCGTAACGTCAGCTACAACCTGATACAGACAGGTAACACACACCATAACATCAGCTACAACCTGATACAGACAGGTAACACACACCGTAACATCAGCTACAACCTGATACAGACAGGTAACACACACCGTTATGTCAGCTCTGCAACCTGATACAGACAGGTATAACACACACCGTCATGTCAGCAACCTGATACAAACAAGTAACACACACCATAACATCAGCTCTACAACCTGATAGACAGGTAACACACACCGTAACATCAGCTACAACCTGATAGACAGGTAACACACACCGTAACATCAGCTCTACAACCTGATAGACAGGTAACACACACCGTAACATCAGCTACAACCTGATAGACAGGTAACACACACCGTAACATCAGCTCTGCAACCTCAGTCGTTAACCGGTATCACACACACACACATGGGTACAACCTCCTAACAACACGTCTCCTTTTCTTCTCAGAGCGACAGAACCATGCCAGAGAGTTGATCAAAGAGATCTCCCTGCCTCAGTGGGACGGCATCATCATCGTCTCTGGAGATGGCCTGCTGCACGAGGTGTGTGTGTGTGTGGGTGTGTGTGTGTGTGTGTGTGTGTGTGTGTGTGTGTGTGTGTGGGTGTGTGTGTGTGTGGGTGTGTGGGTGTGTGTGTGTGTGTGTCTGACTCTGCTCTGCTTTTCTCTCTCCAGGTGATCAATGGTTTGATGGAGCGTCCAGACTGGGAACTCGCAATAAAGACACCTGTAGGTATCCTTCCCTGTGGCTCTGGAAATGCCCTGGCTGGCTCCATCAACCACCATGCAGGGTGGGTCACACACACACATCCAACCAGCTATGTGACACATGTGATGACTTGACCAGAGATATGAGACTGATTCAAACATAAACATGCAATATTTTAGAATTTCTTGTTCGATCAATGGTGAGAATGCTGGAGATACTAGTAGAAGCATTGAAATGAATGAATAGGTTATTCCAGTTCAGAGTTCTGGTCCCATGGTGTGTCTGGATTGAATGAATAATTTCCCCACCACTTGATACATTTCTCAATGCTGATGAAAATAAACACGCACCTTTACAGTCACACACACACCCACAGTAGTTTTCATTGGAAATAAAAGGTGTGCAGTCTAATCAGCATTGGGACGATATATGATTCTATCGAATATTGGGATGTTTGACATTGCCTAATATGTGAAGTCCAAGATGGTAGGTATATCGTGAAGTCCAAGATGGTAGGTATATCGTGAAGTCCAAGATGGTAGGTATATCGTGAAGTCCAAGATGGTAGGTATATCGTGAAGTCCAAGATGGTAGGTATATCGTGAAGTCCAAGATGGTAGCTATATCGTGAAGTCCAAGATGGTAGCTATATCGTGAAGTCCAAGATGGTAGGTATATCGTGAAGTCCAAGATGGTAGGTATATCGTGAAGTCCAAGATGGTAGGTATATCGTGAAGTCCAAGATGGTAGGTATATCGTGAAGTCCAAGATGGTAGGTATATCGTGAAGTCCAAGATGGTAGGTATATCGTGAAGTCCAAGATGGTAGGTATATCGTGAAGTCCAAGATGGTAGCTATATCGGGATGTGCAAGATGGTAGCTATATCGGGATGTCCAAGATGGTAGGTATATCGTGAAGTCCAAGATGGTAGGTATATCGTGAAGTCCAAGATGGTAGGTATATCGTGAAGTCCAAGATGGTAGGTATATCGTGAAGTCCAAGATGGTAGCTATATCGTGAAGTCCAAGATGGTAGGTATATCGTGAAGTCCAAGATGGTAGGTATATCGTGAAGTCCAAGATGGTAGGTATATCGTGAAGTCCAAGATGGTAGGTATATCGTGAAGTCCAAGATGGTAGGTATATCGTGAAGTCCAAGATGGTAGCTATATCGTGAAGTCCAAGATGGTAGCTATATCGTGAAGTCCAAGATGGTAGCTATATCGGGATGTGCAAGACTTCTGTATTTGAACTTTAAAAATCGAACGGTGCAGTCTTATAAGTTAGGCTGCAACGATATGTTGAAAATGAAGTCTAAATAAATGAAGACATTTTTTTGCCTTACTAAGGTTATTTCATGAGAATGTGACTAGAAAATCATATATAAGGACAACTTGCACAATCTGGAATTATTTTGTCAATATTGGTGGCTCCCGAGTGGTTCGATTCCAGGCTGTATCACAACCGACTGTGATCGGAAGTCCCATAGGGCGGTGCACAATGGCCCAGCGTCGTCCGGGTTGGGAGGGTTTGTCCAGGGTAGACCGTCATTGTAAATAAGAATTTGTTCTTAACTGACTTGACACATTTTTTGAATGAACCTTTATTTAACTAGGCAAGTCAGTTAAGAACAAATTCTTATTTACAATGATGGCCTACCAGGGAACAGTGGGTTAACTGCCTTGTTCAGGGGCAGAACGACAGACTTTTACCTTGTCAGCTCAGGGATTCGATCCAGCAATGGCCCAACACTCTAACCACTAGGCTACCTGCCGCCCCAAAAGTTAAAGGTTAAATAAAAAAGAGGAAATAAAATAATAAAGTCGCCAAACGATCATATCGGATATCACAATATTTGGAGTAGCATATCGTAGAAGAGGTCTCCCCAAATATCACCCAACCTTAATTCTAATCACGGTCAACCTTTAGACTTTAGTTTCTTGATGTACGGCCCATTTACCTTATTAAAGTACTGTAGACTTTAGCATCTTCAACTAATCCTTATGCCTCTCATATTGTTGTATCAGCTGTTTCAACGAATCATGGAGACTGATAGAGATATTCTCTCTTCCCTCCCTCCCTCTTTCTCCTACCCCCACTATTCCCTCCCTCTATGTCCTGTTATTTCTTGAGTTCTCTCCTTTATCTCTGGAAGACACGTCAATAAATGAGTCCAGTCAATATAGTTCAGTCTGTTCTTTCATCTCTCTCCTTCTTATCTCTTGTGTTTTCTTTACGATGGTTTGTTTGGCCACCAACATAACATTCACTGATTGTGTGTGTCATAAACATTTACTTATATTACACAGTATTCATTTCCTCTCTCCTCTCACCTTTCCTCTCTGTATTTTCCATTCCTCTCCCTCTCCACATTCTCACCCTTTCTCCATTCTCTTCCATCCACTGTTTCCCTTGTACTTTTCTCTTCATCCCAGTTATGACATGTGCCTTCGGGAGCCTCTCCTCCTCAACTGCTGTTTTCAGCTCTGCCGTGGCGGAGTCAAGCCCATGGATTTGGTCTCTGTGACAACCAGCCCCGCCCCTTCTCAAAGTGGCCGCCCGGGTCTTCCCAGAAGGATGTTCTCCTTCCTGTCTGTGGCCTGGGGCTTTGTGTCTGACGTGGACATCGAGAGTGAGAGGTGTGTGTGTTTAAGTTAATGGCGTGGCTGCGGTGCCGAGTTCTCTAGAGTCCCGATAGCTAGCTTCTGCACATGTGCGGGATTCTCTATTTTACTGCTCCCTCTGCAGACACAGCTTATCAAACACAAGCAGTACACTGAAGGGCAGTTTTTTTCCATCATCATTGCAAACATTGGCTAAGCAGGAGGCAGTCAACATAGTAGTTGAATGGTCGGCTGCCCAGAAGTGGAACAGGCTACTCAGGCAAATTTCAGTCATTGTCAAATCGTGCACTACTTGCATGATCATTGAGAAGCAACATTACAGTTGTATGTGATTTGTGGTTTAAATGCAGATTGTACTGGGGCAAAAACAATGTGTAGACAGTTTCCTACATGTGCTACTGCAATATCCTTAGTTACAAGAGACAAAGTTTTAGCCTACATTAGCATACTATATATATATATATATATTTTTTTTTTTGTAATGTTGGTTCAAATAGCTGCAGGTTTTATATCAATTTGAGTCAGATGTAGGCTCTACCATGTCTATCAAAAAGGTTGATAGCAAGGGTTCAGAAGAGGCTGAGTAAAGTGAAGGGAGGTGGATGTGTGTAAACTAACACATGGGCAGAACGTGATTTGGTTCTTTAACTCTGGGGAAGAGGCTTCCAGGGTGACGGAACAGGGCGCTTGCCTTCGGTCACTCATCCTTAAATTAAGTACATGCAATCTTTCACTGTACCTCCTTGATCACTTTTATTCCTAATGAATAAGTAATGTGTTATGTTCTCTGTTGTTGCCCTGGTAACTAAATGCTGTAATGGTGTGATGTTGCAGGTACCGGGGTCTGGGGTCGGCACGGTTCACCCTGGGCACTCTGGTCCGCCTGGCCTCCCTGCGCTCCTATAAGGGCCGTCTGTCCTACCTGCCCCCCTCCATAGTCGCCACATCCCCAGACGCCATCCCTCCGCCCCTGCGCAGACCCCTGTCCCGCAGCATCACTGAGGGCCTGGAGGGCTTCTGCCACACCCCCATCCAACGCACCAGCTCTGACATGGGCCTCAGCGAACAGAGGAGTCTGAGGAGGGTAGACACGGAGAGGGAGATGGAGAGGCAGAGAGAGAGGGAGAGGAGGAGGGAGAGGGCCAGGGGAGGGGGAACGGGGGTGGTCAGGGCAAGTAGCTTGGCAGAAGATAGAGAGAGAGAGATGGAGGGTGAGGTGGGGAGGTCAGGGACAAGTTCGGAGAGATCTGGGACGAGTTCGGAGTCGAACGAAAGGGAAGATTGCAGGATGGGAAGGGAGGATGGGATGACGGGGAACATGGAAGAAACGCCAGATGAGGAAAGAGAAGACGGAACGATGGAGCAGGACTCAGGGGTGATAGAGGATATAGAGGAGAGAGTGAGGAATGGAGAAGGTAGCAGCGGCTCAATGGATGGAGTGATGGAAGCGAAGGAGGTTGGAGAGGGGTACGGGGTGGACATGGGGCGAGAGGCCAACGAGGACCCAGAGGGGTGTTACTCGTACCCTGACAACCTCCAGCAGACCAGACTGGCTCTAAGGAAGAACTCTGCCCCTTCCAGCCAGATAGCTAACGCCTTCTTTAGCCAGCCCCTCAGCCAGGAGGCTGACCCCGTGTCTGGAGCCTCGTACAGGGCAGAAGAGATGGATCTGAACGGAACATATTTCCAGAAAGAAGCTTACCCACTGGATATCGCCCGGGAGAGAGCCCTCACCATATCCTCTCCCTTCAGACACTCTCCTTTCTCCTTCAAGCCCAAATCCCTGGACCAGAACGCATCCCGCCCCAGACCCCTATCCCTCCTCCACCACCCCCACTCCAACTCCCTACCTCCTAAACTCCCCTCCCTGTCCCTCTCCCTCTCTCCCACGCCCCCTTCCTCCCCGTCCTGCGCCTCCCCTCACTCCTCTTCCTACCTCGTTCCGCGCCCCAACACACCCAACTCTACTTCCCCGCCTCTCCAGTCCCCCTCCTTTACCTTTGACATTGCAGAGCCTGCTGGATCCCTCAAGAACCGCCCCCCGTCTCACTCCCTTTCAACCCCCCAGGGATGACCTCCTGCCCCCCTTGGACCAGGCCCTGCCGACCCGGGACTGGGTGACCATCGAGGGGGACTTTGTGCTTGTGCTGGCCATCTACCAGTCCCATCTCGGGGCAGACCTCCACGCCGCCCCCCAAGCCAGGTTTGACGATGGGCTGATCCACCTGACATTTGTGCGGGCAGGGATCTCCAGAGCCACCCTGCTCCGTCTGTTCCTGGCCATGGAGAGGGGGGCACACCTGTCTCTCAGCTCCCCCTATGTGAGCCACGTCCCAGCCAGGGCCTTCAGGCTGCAGCCCCTCTCCCCACGAGGAACACTCACTGTGGACGGGGAACTGGTGCCATACGGCCCGCTGCAGGCACAGGTAGAGAGAGCGATGAAGTGAGAAAGTGGAGTGGGCAGTTGCTAAGATTTTAAAACTGATTTTGAAAGCTTTTTTAAAATAAATATTTTCACTAACAATCCCAGCTAGTAAGTGCATGTAAATCCACTCCACATCTATAGTACTGAACTGGTGTATTGTCTTTGGTACGATGTTACCCTCTGTATTCTGCCTGTATTATATTAAACCCTTGATGATGGCCTATCACTTCAGTGCAACAAAAGCTGTTAGACTTTTCTCTGGTATATTAATAACCACATTATACACTTACAATACCTATCTTTAGTTCCCTCTAAAGTATTCTACTAATCACTCTATCGGTTTGTCTCCCTCAGGTCCATCCCTCTATGTCCCGGCTCATTGTCGGCGACTCTGGAGTGAAGATCACCCGATTCTGACAAGGGATTGGCTGACCAGATCAGCTGATACGGCGCTCTCTGCAACTATATAATCTCTGTTCCCATCTACGTTCACAGAGAAAGGGGAGAAAAAAAGCCTCAGACTGAAAATAGAGCGAATAATTTCTGGTGTTTAATGGAAGGGATCACCTGCTGAGCAGAGCGGCGGTGCAGGACGCAAGCCGAGGGATTAATAGAGGATTTTAAAAACGGATGAAAACGAGCTTTGTTGCACAGCTGTTGGATTACACTCCGTTTATCCTGAGAAGCCTGTACCTGCATAGCCATGGGAGCAAATTAGGGGGGACAAGTTGAATGTGTATGGGGGAGTGTGTATTCGGTGCATGTGTGTAGTGTATACATTCTAGTATGCACAAATGGCATGTAGAGATGCACATTTCCTGACCTTGCCTTACAGAGTTCAGATTTCTTTGTTCTCTATCAAAACTGTCCTAGAACAGTTCTAGAACTTCTTCAGAGGGAGCCACACCCTCATGCAAATGTAGATCCCCTTCCGTATTGGAACCACTGTCCTTTCCTGTAATGCCTTAAAGTACAACTCCTGTGACTTTGCCCTTTCAGTCTTATATAAGAAGCCTAAACCTGCGACAACGCAAAACTCCATTCACCAGAGGCTGGTGGGAGGAGCTATAGGAGGACGGGCTCATTGTAAAGACTGAAATGGAATGGTATCAAACCCATACAAAACCACATGTTTGACTCTGTTCTATTTATTCCATTCCAGCCATGACAATGAGCCTGTCCTCATATAGCTTCTCCCACCAGCCTCCTCTGCCATCCAGGTATATCAGAAGGGACCATCCACTACAGGAAAAACAAAGCAAAGCTGATGAGCATACTGTGGTGTTAAGTTTGTATTGGTGTGTATGTAATATCTGTGCACAAAGGAAGTTAATTAGCAATCTCATGGAGACGATTACTCCTAGAATAAACCAGTAAAGTTAGATCAACACTGAAATAAATATAAATCTCATTGAGTCCTTTTACACGGGTATTCCACAATAGGATAGATGGGACTGTTGAACAGTAGCCATCATGGTGTATAGTGCATTTGCCTGTTTTTCTTAGAAAAAAGGGTGCATGATGATGATGATAGATTATGAAGTTGCCACAGAGTGAACATGAGACTGTTGCTTGATCAAGTTTCATGTATGTTGTCACGGAATCCTCAGTCTCACCAAGACCCAGAATGCTGGTTGTTTTCAGCAAATAGTCACTAGTTCCACATGTGTAAACTGCCTTTTTACTACATACCTCTGTTGTTGTCCGTTTGAATTGATATAATTGTGAGTAGATTCTGAAGTGTTATGCAGCTGCAGAAAATCAACACTCGATTGTATTCTATCTCTTAGATAAAGGTTGCTGTTGACAGGAACAAGATGTTCTTGTCTTGCTGGTGTTATTTACCACATGACAAGCAGATCGTTTCCATAGGAGACAGTTATAATCTTAAACAGACAACATAAACTCAGTAAATGATTGATTACCATCTTGAGGATTTAGCTAGTCACAGACAAGACTGTGCCTCCCAAATCAAATCATAGCCTACATTTCAGAAATGGATTTCTCAATGGAATGTAGCCTATACAGTTGAAGTCGGAAGTTTACATACACTTAGGTTGGAGCCATTAAAACTAGTTTTTCCAACCACTCCACAAATTTCTTGTTAACAAACTATAGTTTTGGCAAGTCAGTTAGGACATCTACTTTGTGCATGACACAAGTAATTTTACCAACAATTGTTTACAGACAGATTATATCACTTATAATTCACTGTATCACAATTCCAATGGGTCAGAAGTTTACAAAAACTAAGTTGACTGTGCCTTTAAACAGCTTGGAAAATTCCAGAAAATGATGTCATGGCTTTTGAAGCTTCTGATAGGCTAATTTATGTCAATTGGAGGTGTACCTGTGGATGTATTTCAAGGCCTTCCTTCAAACTCAGTGCCTCTTTGCTTGACAGCATGGGAAAAGTCTGGTTCATCATTGGGAGCAATTTCCAAATGCCTGAAGGTACCATGTTCATCTGTACAAATAATAGTATGCAAGTATAAACACCATGGGACCACGCAACCATCATACTGCTCAGGAAGGTGCGAAAAGTGCAAATCAATCCCAGAACAGCAGCAAAGGACCTTGTGTAGATGCTGGAGGAAACGGGTACAAAAGTATCTATATCCACAGTAAAACGAGTCCTATATCGACATAACTTGAAAGGCCGCTCAGAAAGGAATAAGCCACTGCTCCAAAACCGCCATGAAAAAGCCAGACTACAGTTTGCAACTGCACATGGGGACAAAGATTGTACTTTTTGGAGAAATGTCCTCTGGTCTGATGAAACAAAAATAGAACTGTTTGGCCATAATGACCATCGTTATGTTTGGAGGAAAAGGGGATGGCTTGCAAGCCGAAGAACACCATCCCAACCGTGAAGCATGGGGTGGCAGCATAATGTTGTGGGGGTGCTTTGCTGCAGGAGGGACTGGTAAACTTCACAAAATAGATGGCATCATGCTTCACCTGCTGTTTTCAACTCTCTAAAGACAGCAGGAGCGGTAGAGATACTCTCAAAGATTGGCTATGAAAAGCCAACTGACATTTACTCCTGAGGTGCTGACTTGTTGCACCCTCGACAACTACTGTGATTATTATTATTTGACCATGCTGGTCATTGATGAACATTTGAACTTCTTGGCCATGTTCTGTTATAATCTCCAACCAGCACAGCCAGAAGAGGACTGGCCACCCCTCATAGCCCCTCATGGTTCCTCTCTAGGTTTCTTCCTAGGTTTTGGCCTTTCTAGGGAGTTTTTCCAAGCCACCGTGCTTCTACACCTGCATTTGCTTGCTGTTTGAGGTTTTAGGCTGGGTTTCTGTACAGCACTTTGATATATCAGCTGATGTAAGAAGGTCTATATAAATAAATTTGATTTGATCATGAGGATGGAAAATTGTGGATATATTGAAGCAACATCTCAAGACATCAGTCAGGAAGTTAAAGCTTGGTCGCAAATGGGTCTTCCAAATGGACAATGACCCCAAGCATACTTCCAAAGTTGTAGCAAAATGTCTTAAGGACAACAAAGTCAAGGTTTTGAAGTGGCCATCACAAAGCCCTGACCTCAATCCCATTGAAAATGTGTGGGCAGAACTGAAGAAGCGTGTGTGAGCAAGGAGGCCTACAAACCTGACTCAGTTACACCAGCTCTTCCCACTTATTGTGGGAAGCTTGTGGAGGACTACCCAAAACGTTTGACCCAAGTGAAAAAATGTAAAGGCAATGCTACCAAATACTAATTAAGTGTATGTAAACTTCTGACCCACTGGGAATGTGATGAAAGAAAAAAGCTGAAATAAATAATTTTTTCTACTATTCTTCTGACATTTCACATTCTTAAAATAAAGTGGTGATCCTATCTGACCTAAAACGGAATTTTTACTAGGATTAAATGTCAGGAATTGTGAAAAACTGAGTTTCAATGTATAAGGTGTATGTAAACTTCCAGCTTCAGCTGTACCTAGTATGTCTATGTTGAACGGGTGTTTTAGTTAACCTTAAAAACATATGATTATTATGTAATTGTGACCGGAACAAATTGAATATGTCAGGAATTTAATCTCATGAGCATGTATCAATCAGTTATGCCATGTTTGACTGCTCGGGACTGTTTGGTCCACAGTACCCCTGCTGCTTGATATGGATTAGTCATGTCTGAGTAATTCAAGGCCTCTGTTCTCTTGCCTGCTAATTTTAGGCCCTGTTCAAATACTTTCAGATGCAGCCCTTCCTCCCTTCATTTTTTTATTTAACCTTTACTCCTTCCTCTGAGTAATCCCTGATATCACAAGACTTGATAGGTGAAGGCTATGTGATATCCTTGCTGATGCAGTGTCGCTAATCAGTTAGTTTCAGTG
Organism: Oncorhynchus tshawytscha; assembly: GCF_018296145.1. NCBI lineage: Eukaryota > Metazoa > Chordata > Actinopteri > Salmoniformes > Salmonidae > Oncorhynchus > Oncorhynchus tshawytscha. Next base: position 4,774,043 of record NC_056431.1, read on the forward strand.
ATTACTTTAAGGAAAATATTTCATTTCAAACGGGGCCTTGGTCCCTAGACCAAAGCTGTCCATCCCTGGTCATGCAAAGTAAATTGACAGGATATACACCAAGCTTCCTTCTATGGCCTGAGGATAAAACATTTCACAAGACTGGATGGTGGTTCTCGGGCTGGTGTCTTATGCATTATGACAAAATATTCACTCTCAATTTTAAGAGACTCGCTGTGACAATTTAAACCTGATGTACTGCTCAGTGTCTGTGACCAGGGTCCTACAACCGGGAATTTGGGAAAACTTTCAATAAATTCCCTGGTTAACTGAATTTTGCAACCCGAGGTGTGACCCCTTGCTAATGCCAGTAAGATGTATTGTCTCTAGATGGATTGGCCTGTAATAAACTTGTAATTATTACTAAAATGAAAATATATACATATAATGTACAGTTCATAGTTATATTGTTTTTAAAATGTTTTTTTCCTTAAAATAATAAATGTATCTTGTAAACTTGTCTACCTATACAAAATGTTATTTTCCTTGCATCAACCCCCCCCACCCCTCAGGAGTACCCAACATGTTTTTGTTGTTTATGGAAAGACTGCGTATCTGTTTAGTACACGTGGCATTGATTTGCTTTAGCGGAGGAAAAATCACCCTACCGACAACATTCTTAGCATATTTATCTGGAAGACAATTGTTTGGAACGTGACTTAATAACAAAGTCTAGTCCTAGTGCCTGTCCGCTGATTTAGTAAGTCTCAGTCCGCTGATAAACAAGGAAGCTGATGCCTCAGAACCTTTTCCTCCATCCCCCTCTCTCCCTCTCCTCTGACTAATCTACCCCTGCCACAGTGTCTTGTTATTGCCACCCCATGGCTCCTCCTCCTCTTCCAATGGCCTCCCTCCTTCCTCTCTTCTTTGAAGTAGGCTCTCCTTCCTTTTGATATCTGATCTCTGAACCAGCCTGAAACTCATGTCTGTCTTTGTTGCATCTCAGAGAGCCTGATCAAATATATTGAAATGCTACCTTCCTTAGGTAATCACTGAATTGACAAGGTTGGATTGCAAACACGTGACAGGGAGGGAACCTTGCCTTCTCACAATACGATCATTTCTGGATCACCAGGAGAAAGGATGCATTTTCCCTTCCTTGACTCTCATCCATGGTGTGGGCCTTTATAAAGACCAATGTCTATCCTTTTGTGTTGGACATTTGTCAGGCAAAAAACTATATTGGCATATGTTTTCCCTAGGTCCAAATTGTATTAGAATTTGGAGTTACTTGACACTCCAGAGTACATTACATAATCATGTAGCTGCCCATGTGATCTCCAGGTCTGCCCTGTGAGAGGTCACATCTGACCTTTTCTCAGTGATGATAAGGAAGTAAGTGCTGAACATTGTCCCTCACCTAATCATTAAAGGCCTAGTGCAGTCAACTTTTTTGTTGTTGGTGTTTTACATATATATCCACACTGAAGTTGGAATAATACTGTCAAAATGTGGATAATGCCCTTTTAGTGAAAGAGCTGTTTGAAAATACTGCAACAAAAATTCAGCCTGTTTTGGTGGAATGGAGCTTTGGCCATTCCATGGTGACGTCACCATGTGGTAAATTAGTTAATAGACCCACCCACTGTTCCCAGGCCGTCATTGAAAATAAGAATGTGTTCTTAACTGACTTGCCTGGTTAAATAAAAGGTTAAAAAAAAAATTTTTTAAATAATGTGCTGATCGATGGTATCAAAAGCAGCACTAATGTCTAGGAGCACGAGGACAGATGCAGAGCCTCGGTCTGACGCCATTAAAAGGTAATTTACCACCTTCACAAATACAGTCTCAGTGCTATGATGGGGTCTAAAACCAGACTGAAGCATTTCGTATACATTGCTTGTCTTCAGGAAGGCAGTGAGTTGCCGTGCAACAGCTTTTTTTTTAGAAGAAGAAGAATGGAAGATTCGATATAGGCCGATAGTTTTTTATATTTTCTGGGTCAAGGTTTGGCTTTTTCAAGAGAGGCTTTATTACTGCCACTTTTAGTGAGTTTGGTACACATCCGGTGGATAGAGAGCCGTTTATTATGTTCAACATAGGAGGGCCAAGCACAGGAAGCAGCTCTTTCAGTAGTTTAGTTGGAATAGGGTCCAGTATGCAGCTTGAAGGTTTAGAGGCCATGATTATTTTCATTATTGTGTCAAGAGATATAGTACTAAAACACTTGAGTGGCTCCCTTGATCCTAGGTCCTGGCAGAGTTGTGCAGACTCAGGACAACTGAGCTTTGGAGGAATACGCAGATTTAAAGAAAAGTCTGTAATTTGCTTTCTAATGATCATTAACTTTTCCTCAAAGAACTTCATGAATTGATTACTGCTGAAGTGAAAGCCATCCTCACTTGGGGAATGCTGCTTTTTAGTTAGCTTTGCGACAGTATCAGAGAGAAATTTTGGATTATTCTTATTTTCCTCAATTAAGTTGGAAAAATATGATGATCGAGCAGCAGTGAGGGCTCTTCGATACTGCACGGTACTGTCTTTCCAAGCTAGTCGGAAGACATCCAGTTTGGTGTGGCGCCATTTCCGTTCCAATTTTCTGGAAGTTTGCTTCAGAGCTCGGGTATTTTCTATATACCAGGGAGCTAGTTTCTTATGACAAATGTTTTTTAGTTTTTTGGGGTGCAACTGCAAAGTTAAATTGAGATCCTCAGTTAGGTGGTTAACTGATTTCATGACTAGAAGCTATTTTGAGATGTGAGGTATCACGATCTCTTTCAATAATGGCAGGAATGGAGGAGGTCTTTATCCTAGTGAGATTGCTAAGGCGAACACCGCCATGTTTAGTTTTGCCCAACCTAGGTCGAGGCACAGACATGGTCTCAATGGGGATAGCTGAGCTGACTACACTGACTGTGCTAGTGGCAGACTCCACTAAGCTAGCTAGCTGGCTAACAGCCTGCTGCCTGGCCTGCACCCTATTTCATTGTGGAGCTTGAGGAGTTAGAGCCCTGTCTATGTTGGTAGATAAGATGAGAGTTCAAGAAAGAATTAAGAAAATATTTACCAAATAAACTAAAGTAAAAAATAACACAAAATAACAAGGCTATATACAGGTGGTCCTGGTACCGAGTCTATGTGCGGGGGTACAGGTTAGTTGAGGTTTTTTGTACATGTAGGGAGGGGTGAAGTGACTGTGCATTGATAATAAACAGCGAGAAGCAACAGTGTACAAACCAATTGGAGGGGGTCAGAACTTTGAGGATCTGGAGACCCATGCCAAATCTTTTCAGTCTCGTGAGGGGGAAAAGGAGTTGTCGTGCCCTCTTCCCAACTGTCTTGGTGTGTTTGGACCATGATAGTTTGTTGGTGATGTGGACACCAAGGAACTTGAAACTCTCGACCCGCTCCACTACAGCCCTGTCGATGATAATGGGGGCATATTCGGCCCGCCTTTTCCTGTAGTCCACGATCAGCTCCTTTGTCTTGCTCACATTGAGGGAGAGGCTGTTGTCCTGGCACCACACTGCCAGGTCTCTGACTTCCTTATGGGCTGTCTCATCGTTGTCGGTGATCAGGCCTACCACTGTTGTGTCGTCAGCAAACTTAATGGTGTTGGAGTCGTGCTTGGCCATGCAGTCGTGGGTGAACAGGGAGTCCCGGAGGGGACTAAGTACACACCCCTGAGGGGCCCCAGTGTTGAGGATCAATGTGGCAGAGGGAGATGTTTAGTCCCAGGGTCCTTAGCTTAGTGGGCACTATGGTGTTGAACACTGTAGTCAATGAACAGCATTCTCAAATAGGTGTTCCTTTTGTCCAGGTGGGAAATGGCAGGGTGGAGTGCAATTGGGGCGGTATGCGAATTGGAGGAGGTCTTGGGTATCCGGGAGGATGCTGTTGATGTGAGCTATGACCAGCCTTTAAAAGCACTTCATGGCTACAAATGTGGGTGCTACGGGGTGGGAATCATTTAGGCAGGTTACCTTCGCTTCCTGGGCACAGGGACTTTGGTGGTCTGCTTGAAACATGTAGGTATTACAGACTCGGTCAGGGAGAGGTTGAAAATGTCAGTGAAGACACTTGCCAGTTGACCTGCGCATGCTTTGAGTACACGTCCTAGTAATCCGTCTGGCCCCGTGGCTTTGTGAATGTTGACCTGTTTAAAGGTCTTGCTCACATCGGCTATCGAGTGCGTTATCATACAGTCGTCCAGAACAGCTGGTGCTCTCGTGCTTGCTTCAGTGTTGCTTGCCTCGAAGCAAGCATAAAAGGCATTTAGCTCGTCTGGTAGTCTTGCGTCACTGGGCAGCTCGCGTCTGGGTTTACCTTTGTAGTCTGTAATAGTTTTCAAGTCCTGCCACATCTGACGAGCGTCAGAGCCGATGTAGAAGGATTCAATCTTAACAAGAGAGTTAAACTATTTTGCCAATAACAGCAAGTTTTTTTTTCATCCTCCCCACTCAGACCACTCCCAGACAGTTCAAGCAAAATTTGTGTTTGTGAAATTACTCTTTGCTAAAAAAGTTATTTTAGTTTGTTTTCAATTAAAATGAACAAAAATAATCACACTAAGGTACTTAATATACTAATCTCATATGTATATACTGTATTCTATTCTACTATATTTTAGTCAATGCCACTCCGACATTGCTCGATCAAATATTTATTTCTTAATTTCATTATTTCACTTTAAGATGTGTGTATTGTTGTGAATTGTTAGATACAACTGCACTGTTGGAGCTAGGGACACAAGCATTTCGCTACACCCGCAATAAAATCTGCAACAAATGTGTTGTGACCAATAAAATTTGATTTTACTGAAATTATTACCCAGGAATGATTTGATATTGAGATTTTAAAAAACGGCTGCATTGAACCTTTAATAAAACATTTAAAAAACATACAGTGACCCATTTTCCAGGCAGTTATTGGGAAATAAACCAAGTTCTACTATATTGGCCAAAACAACCTCAGATGTTTGTGTCACATATGAAAGTCGCTTGTTATCAGTGTCTTTGGTTGTGTGGCTTCTTTCTGGGTTCAGAAGTTCCTTACAAAAATGGCCGAAAGTGAGGACGTGTTTATTTAAAACAAAAAGTTAGCGTCACTTCCTGTACCACCACCTCCTTTGTCTGTGCCCCAGGTTTCGGTACGCAAGGCTGGTTATTTATTTATTTCCTTTTTATTTGGAGGATATATTTTCATATATATCCATTACTTTTTCATTTATTGAATGACAGTCGACTCTGAAATATTTATGCCTAAAAGCAAAGCGCCAAAAATGGATGACCTGGACTACAGTAAGTATCACTACGCTAACGCTTCGCTCATAATAAACACACTCAGCTAGCCAGGTAGTTGTAACAGCAGGCATTTCACTACACAATTAGAGCACAGTTGTCACTAAACAATATTTAACGTTGTATGCATTATAATGTACTGCATGTTTCTCATATGAGAGTCCCATATAACCGCAGTCGACGTAAGCTAATAATACAGTACTGGCTAACGTTAACTTGCTAGTTAGCAAGCTAGCTAACTCTTTAGGCTTACTGGGTAACTAGTTGTAGCTAACTACTTATTGTAGTTTGACCACTCATCCAAATAGCTAGCTAACATTCATTACAGTATTGGTTACTATTTCACGTTAAACTTACCCACTGTCTTTCAAGAATCAAAACATTGAATAACTTAGCTAGCTCGTTAGTTATTCACCTCATTCTGAGGGGCGGGGTTGTTGTTGACTTACAGATGTCATTTAGCATCCTAAACACATGAACCCCATCATGGCACTATAGTGGCTGGTCACTCTACCGAGGTAGTACTGTGGTTTGCAGCGATACTATCGCCTCTATTTTTTAAACTCCAGTCCAGGCTGGGGACCCAGAGGACTGCACATCGTTGTTCCTGCACTAACACATCTGACCTGATACAACTAATTAGATAGTGGCTTGATAATTAGTCTAAACAGGTGTGTTAGAAAAAAAATCTACCTCTGAGCGAAGAAGCAACAAAAATCAGTGCAGCACTGATAACACGCCTAATCCATTTAGTTACTTTAGTTGAACACATCTGGGGATTGACAGTAGCTAGAGAGAGGTGTCATTTGGAATTAATACTTTTTTTGTGCAAATTGTCCTGCATAGTTCACATGCCGAAAGGGAGGATGTGTAAACATATATTTTTTAATGTAGATCTTATCTCTGTCCCCAACTAGTATTTGTCATGTCTAACCACTCCCGCTGTCACATTAGAGATTGTCAGGATTCCATGGAATGTTTCAGAGTGAAAGCCCTGCAGCCAGTGTTTTGGCTTATTTGATTTTAAACTTGTTTTTCCTCTTATCTACAGTACTTCTGTTCTGTGATGATAGGCTACTTCTGTGCAATAATAGTTGGTTTTCTGAGCTCTGTGAACTGTTCTTTATCAATGAATAGGCTGTAAGGTTGAGTGCTCCAGTATATCAAGTCTGCAATGAGACGCCCATCATCAACCTCCTGATTTTCCACACATTTCCATTTGACTAGACAACCAAAATGGAGGAATTAGGTACAGGTCAGTGAGTGGAGAAACTAGCAAGAATAGAGAAGGGAAATTGAATACCTGTTTGGAAATTGGGATTGGATATGACTAGTTTTGTGTTTTGTAAAACACGGCTTTTACTCAAACTTCTTATTGTTTTCAGTAAGAAATGCACAGTAGCAAACAGATTTTGAATTACTGTCCTATGTCAGGTAAATTTAAACTTAGTTCTCTGTCCCCACCATTTTCCCATTCTCTCCCATTTCCATGCTCCCTGTTTTTCTATCCCCATCCATCTTTTTATTCTCTCACCCCTCTTCTCCCTCCTTCCCTACAGTCCCGGTAGACCTGAGTCCAGAGGAGCGTTCTGAGCTGGAGGACATCCGTCGGAGGAAGGGAGCTCTGCTGCAGGAGATCCAGAGGCTCAGAGATGAGCTCAGAGAGGCCATCATAGAGGTGGAAGGACTGGAGACCAGCACAGAGGGCAGGTGAGAAAAACACACAGATGGTCCCCTGAATATTTCAGTTCCATTATTCAGTGTGTAGCACAGTCCCTCCCCCCTGGTGTATCTGAAGTTGAATTATAATGGGATGATTAGAGAGAGTCCATGTGACAGCCGTGTTTCCCAAAATAACTTCCTATGCATTCAGGTTACCTCTGCATTTACTCAATATTGCATCTATGGCAACTTCACTTTTAAGTTTATGTAAAAAATTATAGCTTCCAATTGGCTTCTTCGACTATTCTCCTCTCCCTGGCAACTTCCTCAGGTCATAGCTGCAAATGAGATCGTGTTTTCAGTCAATGTAGCATTTCTAAGAGCTATTTTAGTGTGACTTCCCCACTCTGTCCTCTCCATTACCCTCTAACTGTATGTATAATTGATGAAGAGGTATTGTGTTGAATGAGATCCACTCCTTGTCTTTCCTCCCTGCAGTAAAACTTTACAGAAGAACAGGCATGTGGCCATGGGAAGGAAGAAGTTTAACATGGACCCCAAAAAGGTGAAAAGGGGACATGGAATGGATACATAAATCTGATCAGCTTTACTCTACAACCCCTCTCTTTCACCACAACCCCTCTCCTGTCTGTCTTCTCATCAATCTCTTGAAGCATTTACTCTCTTTTGATTGTAGTTTGTCTGTCTGTCTGTGTAGGGTATTGTGTTCCTGGTGGAGAATGAGTTGCTCAGACACACTCAAGAGGATGTTGCCCAGTTCCTGTACAAAGGAGAGGGACTCAACAAGACTGCTATAGGAGACTACCTGGGAGAGAGGTAACCATTCCCTCTCTCTACCTTGCTATTGTCTTTGTTATTGTTGGGCTGAACAGCATCAGAAGTCTACGTTCCTCTTCTCTCCTGTAGGGAGGACTTTAATCTCAAGGTTCTGCAGGCGTTTGTTGACCTTCACGAGTTCACTGATCTCAACCTGGTCCAGGCTCTCAGGTAAGCTGGGGTGTCCTCTATGATAAGCTCTGACATTTAATAAAAAACAGTACATCAATTTCAAATTGTAGAGGATAAAAACACTACAGCATCTTTGTTGATGACAACCAGTGCTCTCGCTGACCTTTTGACCTCTGACCTTTGTGTGAACCCTGCAGGCAGTTCCTGTGGAGTTTCCGTCTGCCTGGCGAGGCTCAGAAGATTGACAGGATGATGGAGGCCTTTGCCCAGAGATACTGTCACTGCAACCCTGGGGTCTTCCAGAGCACTGGTACACACACTTACCGTTGTTACAACACAGAGGGCTACTAGCCACTTCTCATCCTATGGTTCCGCTCTCTCCTCAGATACGTGCTATGTGCTGTCGTTTGCTATCATCATGCTGAACACCAGCCTCCACAACCCCAACGTGAGAGACAAGCCTGGATTGGACCGCTTCATCTCCATGAACAGAGGCATCAATGAGGGTGGAGACCTGCCAGAGGACCTGCTCAGAGTGAGTGAGGGAGGGGAACATAGGAGCTATGGGGAGGGGCTAGGGGAGTTTCTGTGGAAGTGAGGTGTCGTTGGCTCTTGACTGAGTGATCATCTTTTTTTATCAGTTTGGAGGGGTTCAGTGGAATGTCAGTGGAATGTCTCTCGTTCAGATAAAATATCAGTGTGTTATAGTGAATCTCCCTGCTGTTAGTCTCTCCTCAATGGTCTTTCGCATTTAACCCAACCCCTCTGAATGTCTCTTGTCTCTGTCTACCACAGAATCTTTATGACAGCATCAAGAACGAGCCCTTCAAGATCCCTGAGGATGATGGGAACGACCTGACACACACCTTCTTCAACCCCGACAGAGAGGGCTGGCTCCTCAAACTAGGTGAGCTGGCCGTGGCGATGCCGGGTGGCGGGAGGGGGTACTGCGGCTTCTCTCTGCTGATCACCTCAAGGTGGTTTCAAAACCAAATATGGATTATTTGGATGGCTTAAAAATATATTAACATTCTGTAATGTCTGTAACGGTCCTGATCAGCCCCAGGGTTTTTGGATAGTGAGCGTAAACTTGTGTGCTCTCTCTCCTAAGGCTTTGTGCTGTTATGTGCCTGCTTCCTTCTCTCTCAAGTTTACACAAAATATAATGATACACCGCCAATGTTCTGAGGCAATATTGCCAGACTTTTTGTCCAGCAATGTTGCCTAAAACATCGTCCATGTATTATGATCTTAAGACTGCCATTGCATGATGGGTAAATAGACAGAACTGTCCACACTGAGGGAGCTGCCCTTGGATTCTCATAAAATCAGTTTGTGTTTTCTCCGCCATGTTAAGAATAGGATTGGGCCACAGTAAACTGATCCTAGATATCTGTCTGAGCGACTTCTACATGGAGCTTCCCTCAGTACCACTCTCTTGCATCATGGCAGTCTGAACCGTCTCCTCTCGCATGGTGGGGTCTGTGATCTGTTTGTCACTAATATCTCTGCCGTCTTCTCCCTCCCTCCCCCAAAACCTCTGGTCCCTGTTGTCTCTGCTTCTCCCTGTGATTTCCACACTCTGCTGCTGCCGCTTGTTTCTCAGGAGGTATGTACTGGGAGAATGGGTCCATGAGAAACAATATCATTCTTATGGAACCAAAATGGCCAACAGGCATATAGAAGAAAAGTTATTGTCCACATATGCCTTTTGACAGACATCAGACGTCACATATTACCGTGTGAGATGAATTGACATACAAAGGCACAGTAACATTGGACATGTAAGGCTATACAAGCTGTCTGAATAACTGTAATATCCTGAAGGTGATGTGTAGTAATGGAGTATTTACTTCAGTATGTGGAGCAGTCAAGTGGAATGAGTTTCTCCAGTCCAGTTGGTATTCTGCTGACCTCCAGATACCACCCTGTCTCATGCCTCTATTGGTCTGTTTGTATTTCAGGAGGACGGGTGAAGACCTGGAAAAGAAGATGGTTCATTCTCACAGACAACTGCCTTTACTACTTTGAGTATACTACAGTAAGTCAGCATTATAGCTGCCAAAGTGCCACTGTAGAGCAATGTGAAATGTAATCCGGTAAAGAGCTATGTAACAGAACATTGTAACGTGGATCAGTGTTCTGTACTACAGTGTGTATAATGTGTGTGTTCAGGATAAGGAGCCCAGAGGTATCATTCCCCTAGAGAACCTGAGTATCCGGGAGGTTGAAGACCCCAGGAAACCTGTGAGTTTGTTATCAATACATTTAGAATGTCAACATAGGACATGATCACCATTTCTCCTGACTCCTGCTCTTCCCTCCCAGAACTGCTTTGAGCTGTACATCCCCAACAACCGTGGTCAGCTGATCAAGGCCTGTAAGACGGAGGCAGACGGCAGAGTGGTGGAGGGGAACCACAACGTGTACCGCATTTCTGCCCCCACACCTGAGGAGAAAGACGAATGGATCCACCACATCAAGTACGTACGTACGTAGGGAGGGAGGCAGGCAGGCAGGCAGGCATGAAGGGAGAGTAGGGTGTATGGATGGATACATTTAGAAATGCATCAGACTAACATTCTTCTATTCTGTTTCTGTTTCTTCCATCCCTCTCTCCAGCTCTGCGGTCAGCGTGGACCCCTTCTATGAGATGCTGGCTGCCAGGAAGAAACGCATATCGTTGAAGAAGGAGGAACAACCGTAGAATATTCCCTTCTTCCTCTCTCCTCTTCATCTCTCATTCCAACATGGGACACAAGCCTTTTTCTCCTCCCTAGATTAATTTCATTCCTCACTTTTTTTCCCCCTCTTTCTTTGTGAGGAGGACTTGTTGCTGTCCTGTTTAAGAGACTGGCCAGCACAAACCGGCAGTTCAGGAGTTCACCACTCATCCACTACTGTCTGCTGCTGCTAGCGGCTGCTCTGTACACTACCACACTACAAAGTGTCCACTACTACCCTATATACTACAGTTAGTTCACTCACTCAAAGCCTCCTTCTGGTCACTACACCTCTCCTTCCTTCTTTTCCTTGAAGTGAACTGTGAAATAAATGTGTATTTTATTCAGGGTAGCAAGCAGGGCCACTGAACCTTCCATCACAAACGGGCTGCAACTCATCAGTCTAAAATGACTTCCTCTCCATCTGTAACTGATCTAACATTGGGGCAACGGTCCAGTTCTAACCGGTCACTGTGTGAAGGACAGAATGCCCGGTGGCTGAGGAAGCCACTTTAACCTGTTAAGATGCAGCCCTAGTTGTCTGCTGTGCTTTACTCTAACATCTTGGCTCCAGGTTAGCATGTCTATATCAGCATTATCAAAGTGCCACTTTAATACTGTAGCCTCTATGAAGGAGATGACACTGGTCCTTACTGCTTAGCCTTAGACCATAAAAATGTCATTCTCATGTTAAATTTGTTATGATCAACCATCTATGGGAAATGTTCCCAGAAGAACTGACCAATAAGGCAACAATTGAGTAGTGTGCACTAAAAGACGACGACTCTTGTCAATGACCACTGGCGTTTCCTTCACTAGACTGTTAATAAACTCCCTCATACAGACACGTAAACTGTTAAACCCAATTCTATAATACGCTACAGTGGTTTTTAAGAAGTTACAACGGCAGCTTATTACAACGTATACTTCATTTTTTTGTGAATACTTGTTAGAATATTGTTTACAACACAGATTTAATTTATTGTTTATTTTTGTTTGTTACATCTTTTGTTTTGTAAGAGCTACTGTAGAACTGCATGTGGAGATGAGGGTTATTCTTCATACACACAGATGGACCAGACTCGTGTTAGTGTTGGGTGCATTTGAGAAAGAGTGTTAGTGTTCCCTGTTGACACAATAGAATCAACCTCCAATTGGAACATTTAGATTATTCAGGACAGGAGAGTGATGACATCACAAAACATTTAGGATAGAAATGTCTAATATAGAACAGGCATGGTTCTATGTGGTATGGAACAGGGAATCCTGTCAGTTCTATACATTCTATTTCTATCTGTAATGTTGATAATGTTGCACCGTCCTGAAGGAACCTCTATTACCCTCTAAGAGCCTGAATGAATGAGGCTCACTGAAGCACAAACGTGTCCCAGATGCCTGTAATGGCTTTCTTTCCACCATAACCATCATGGATATATGAAAGGGCTGGATAGGTGTCCTTCATTATACTGATGCCCATCCAATCCTGTCAGATCTGTGACCTAAAAGGAAAGCAAGCTATGGGGGGTTATTGGGACATCACCCTATGATAAGTCTGAAACGACCTGTCTAATATGAGAACTGAAATGATGGTTCTGAAGTTGAATCATCAGTCAAGCCAGGAAAAGGCATCAGATTCCTCTTAATGTGATTGAATTGAAAAGGACAACACACATGGAGCACTAATATATCTTTCAATATTATGTAATTGCTGAAATATTAAAATGTATTAAATGAATAACAATGTTAAGGATACATGTCTAATGATACATTATGCCTGAATTGACTCGTAGATATTTGCATTAGTTGTTTTTCATTGGATTAACATTTCATTAGACTGAATATGGAAAATGCAGAATTAGGATTGTCTGCTGCACTTTATCAATATTTAAGCAGCTGTACCTTTTAGATGGCAATACTAACTATCTGTAGTAGCCTCCAGTGGTGGCCAGGCTGTCCTGCATCATCCTCACTGGTTGTGATGAAGGCTTTACAAATCCATATTTTGATCACTTCCAGCTCTGATAACAAAACTACAGAAGTTTTACTCTAAATGTTGTTTACATAGGAAAGTCTAGGTACAAAAAAATGATCTCTTAGTCTTTTCTAGTTATTCTCTGAGTATTTGGTGTGACAGACACACAGCAGCGAGCCAACCTACAGGCAGGGCTGCTGTACACTACACGATACTAAAACACAGGAGACTTATCTGGGTATTCTTGAAGTGCAAAGTTGCCAAAATGGAGTTGGGACGTCACACTGTTCCAACTCAACAAAGAGACAGACTTTTGTGAGAAAGGACACAAATTAATACTTCTGTCCCCCAGACCCCAACACCACTACTTCTGTCCCCCAGACCCCACCACCACTACTTCTGTCCCCCAGACCCCAACACCACTACTACTGTCCCCCCCCAGACCCCAACACCACTACTACTCCTGTCCCCCAGACCCCAACACCACCACTACTTCTGTCCCCCAGACCCCAACACCACTACTACTCCTGTCCCCCAGACCCCAACACCACCACTACTTCTGTCCCCCAGACCCCACCACCACTACCTTCTGTCCCCCGACCCCAACACCACTACTTCTGTCCCCCAGACCCCACCACCACCACTACTTCTGTCCCCCAGACCCCACCACCACCACTACTTCTGTCCCCCAGACCCCACCACCACCACTACTTCTGTCCCCCAGACCCCACCACCACCACTACTTCTGTCCCCCAGACCCCAACACCCCCACTACTTCTGTCCCCCAGACCCCAACACCCCCACTACTTCTGTCCCCCAACACCCCCACTACTTCTGTCCCCCAGAACCCACCACCACTACTTCTGTCCCCCAGACCCCAACACCACTACTTCTGTCCCCCAGACCCCAACACCACTACTTCCTGGGATAGTGTTTGATTTAGTATTTATTTATTTTTGTTTTGCAGCAATGTAAAGATGGATAGGTCATCTGTGCTATATGTAGCAAAAACAAAACCACGGTACACGGGTGCCAGTCAGCTGTTGTGAAACAATAAAAAGTGAACCGAGACAATACTCCTGTGTGTTTGAGTGATTATTATTAGACTTAGTTTACAAATGTCTGCAGATCAAATTGTAAATGTTTTTATTCCAGTGAACGGTATTCCCCAGACATTTTATTCCATTGTGACTAGGGTTGCAAAATTCTGGAAACTTTCAATAAATTCCCTGGTTTTCCTGAAATTCTGGTTGGAGATTTCCCAGAATAAGCAGGAAATCCAACCAGGATTTGTGGAAAACCAAGGATTTCATTGAAAGTTCCTGTAATTTTGCAACCCTAATTGTTACCCACTTATAGCCCAAGTGTTTGCGTGACCCATAGAGAATAACTCTAGGGCCCTAAAGGTCGATTTAGCATGGGTGGCACCATTGAGGACTTTCACCATTTTGAAGTAGTCAACTGGGTGGGTCTTTCTATGGGTTAAGGAACGATCACATGATTCCATCTGGGTAATCAGGTGGGATCAGCCAATGAATTATACTTGTGAGCAAATATTCCACAACTGCAGGTGACAGTAAATCTCCAACCTTGGCTTTATATCTGTTTTAACAACACAGTACAGGTGGCAGTGTGGACACTCAGTTTGTTTGCCAATTCGCAGAAGAAAATGGACTTCTTCAAAATGGAGATGGCTTCAATGGCCCTGTCCATGCTCTCACAGACGTCGTAATGGGACAGATTCAATGATGCGAGGTTGATCTAAATCTATGGTGTGACCCACCAAATATAGACAACCCTTACAACCCAGACCAAATCCAGACCTGACCCATGACAAGCTGGTCATGGCCCAATTGGGTCTTGACCCACCGTTTAGGAATCAGTGACTGGGACAGTCTGGCCTATCTCCTGAGTGATGCTGGTACACAAAGGAGATTCCATGTTCCAACCAGGAACTGCCTGCCCTGATGTGGTGACCTGTGGGTACTGTAGTGTGGCCACATTGGGTTGCTGAGAGATTGATTGTGTGTGCTGGGTGTTAGTAGCAGGCTATCAGCAGTGAGGGAAGCAGACAGGTCAAACAAGACGTCAGGTGCAGTCTGAGGTCAGAATGGAATTCAAGAACATAAATGGATTAGTAAACAAACATTCAAACAGCCACATCAAGGTTTTTATTTACAAATAGTATCAAATCGTTTCTGATACGTGTGCAGTATCCACAGACAACGTCTACTGATAGAAACACAGCCAGATCAAACATTTCCAAAGCCACAATGTTATTACAGCAAATGTTATATTAGCCTAATATAACATTTGGATAAAAAAGGAATTTGAGAAATGTTTTATAAATTTGGCCATCAAACAACAACACGATTTCAAATAAAAAGGTACATACATTGACAAATAAAGTAGTACAAATGAACACACACTTTTGTTCAATATCGTTAAATAACAAGAACTCAATTTCAGTGGAACTTTCTTACCTGCTAAATACAAAGTGCATTGTGAATAAAATCATAAATCTGTTGCTTGTCTGATTCTTGGTTTAGGGGTGAAACTTGACTCCTACAATAAAAAGAGAGATAAAGAGAAATGTGGGTAACTCCCTTACATTTTCACTCCCCTACGTGGCATAATTCATAATACATTAAATCAAGCTTTAAAATGAGTTGTATGTATACTAACAAAAATATGAACTCAACATGTAAAGTGTTTGAGTTTGAGTTTGAGTTTATTTTATTTTTACAGGGACAGTGCACATGAATCAACGTTTCAGTAAAAGTGCCGGTTTTAGCCAGCCGGCTAATTTTCAACCGCAGTCCCTGGGCAGGTTATTAAAAACAATTACAATATAGACAATAGAGACATAGGACAAGCAAGACATAGCATACAGACAGAGCAACATTAGGACAAGCAAGACGTAGCAAACAGACATAGCAACATAAGACAAGCAAGACATAGCATACAGACAGAGCAACATAGGACAAGCAAGACATAGCATACAGATAGAGCAACATTAGGACAAGCAAGACGTAGCAAACAGACAGAGCAACATAGGACAAGCAAGACATAGCATACAGACAGAGCAACATAGGACAAGCAAGACGTAGCATACAGACATAGCAACATAGGACAAGCAAGACGTAGCATACAGACAGAGCAACATAGAGCAAAAAGCAGCAAGACAAAATTCATAAAAGCAACAAAGTGTTTCCACACCTCACAAGCTACAGACAACAGACAACATGGAAAGCGGCAACACACAGCTAGGGACCATGTTCACAAATTTGATTGACCTTTAGCCATGTCTTCAACCATTTTGTGAAAGTGTGATATGTGGTGCAGTTATGTGTGTCTGATGGCAGTGTATTCCAGACATGGGAAGCTCTCACAGAGAAAACGGATTTACTAAAGGTGCTTTTCCTTAAGGGATCTATACAGTCAGACTCTCATGGCAGACCTTGTGGATCTGCTGCCATATGTCTGGGTTTTCTGTTTAACAAAAATACTGAGTGGAGGGGGAGCCAGGCCATTTAGGTTCTTGAATACAAGACATGCGTCGGTGTATTGCACAAGATTTTCCCAACTCAGGAGCTCATGCTTTCTGAGGATGTAACAGTGATGATGGATATTGGGCTTCCTATCAAGCACTTTGAGAGCCTGTTTATAGACTGACTGAATAGGTCTTAATGTTGTACAGCAAGCTTGGGCCCAACTAGTCAAGCAGTATGTTAAGTGGGGGAGTATCATAGATTTGAAGTACAGGCAAACTTCCTCTGTAGTCAAACAATTTCATATAAATCGGAAATTAGCTAGGTTGAATTTGGTTATTTGAATTACCTTTTTCACATGCTTTTTAAAAGACAGTATGATGCAAAGGTACTTAAAATCAGATACCACCTGGAGCTTACCCCCTGACACATAGACATCTGGCTCAGTAACATCTGTTGCACTCTTTGTGAGGCCCACAGTTTTTTCACATTGAGATGCAAACACGAGTCACTGAGCCACTTTGTAACCTGGACCATTACAGTAGTGAGTTCTTGTGCAGCTTGTTGTTTGCTCTTTGCATGCACATATATCACTGTATCATCTGCATACATTTGAACTTCAGACCCAGTACAGACAGAAGGCAGATCATTAATATACAGCCTGAACAGGAGGGGCCCCAGTATAGACCCTTGGGGCACGCCCACATCATAGCTAAGAGTGGGCGACAGCTCATTGCTCACTCTGACACACTGAGTTCTGCCTCCAAGGTATGATTTCATTCATCTCAAGGCATCAGGGGAAAAGTTGAACTTGGACAATTGTGTGATGAGAATCTCATAGTTAACAGTATCAAAACACCCCGAGACCAATAGATGTGTTGGTGACCTTAGTAATGGGGCCAATGAGGGACTCTTTGTAGTTTTTAAGAAAGGTAGAGTCCAGCCCAAACACATCTTTGGCTTTAGAGTTATTTAGTGAGCTAATCACCTTGTTCACCTTTGACTCAGAAACCTCCCTTATGATGAAGACAGGTTGAGCGTCATTCACTAGCACTGAGCCCAAGAAACCAGTGGAGGGGTTCTATGTCAGTACCCTGACAGAGTCAATAAAGTAGGAATTGAAGGCTATTGCTATTTCGACTGCATCCTGTGTTAGATTGTTATTCACCATGATTTCTAGTCTTTACTATGTGTTACTATGGTCTTTCCCTGTTAACTTTTTTAGATTCTCCCAGATCAGTTTAGAATTTCCCTTTGCTTCACCAATGATGTTAATAAAAAAGTTTGCCTTGGCCTGTCTTCTTTCATCACCTTATTTCTCAACATGGTAAACCTACGTCTGTCATGCTCTAATTTGGATCTTAGGGCAATTTGTAGAGCATAATCTCGTTCTTTCATCAGTTTCCAGATTTCTCCATTTAGCCAAGGAAGAGTGTTCTTTTGGCCAGGTTTGGATTTGATTTTCTTTAGCAAACTATTTATTGTAGTCTGGATTGTGGATAGAAAAACTTGACTATCAGCTTCCACGTCTGTATAGGACAAGCGATCATTCCAGTTAATTCCCTTAATTGCGTTTTCAAAATAGCTTAATTCACTCTTAGGTATTCTTAGGTATTCCACAAGTCACCCTGGTTGGCCCTTTAACTAGCTGTGTAAGGTCAAAGGTATTAGTGATCCGTTTGAGGGTTTCCTACTAAACTTGTCTTCATAATTAATGTTAAAATCTCCCATTAAGATTACCTCTTTCCCAAAGTCACATTCCCTAAGCATGGTCCCATGTTTCATGAGCTGAAATAAATGTTCGATACGCACAAAAAGCTTATTTCTCTCAAATTTTGTACACACATTTTTTACATCCCTGTTAGTGAGCTTTTCTCCTTTGCCAAGATAATCCATCCACCTGACAGGTGTGGCATATCAAGAAGCTGATTAAACAGCATGATCATTACACAGGTGCAGCTTGTGCTGGGGACAAAAGAAGGCCACTCTAAAATGTACAGTTTTGTCACAACACAATGCCACAGATGTCTCAAGTTTTGAGGGAGAATGCAATTGGCATGCTGACTGCATGAATGTCCAACAGAGCTGTTGCCAGAGAATTGAATGTTAGTTTCTCTACCATAAGCCGCTGAGGCCTGAGGAGTATTTCTGTAATAAAGCCCTTTTGTGGGGAAAAAAAACAAATTCTGATTGTCTGTGCTCAGGTCCACCCTGACTCCAAAGTGGGTGGGCCTATGCCCTCCTAGGCCCACCCATGGCTGCGCCCCTGCTCAGTCATGTGAAATCCATAGATTAGGGCGTAATTAATTTCTTTCAATTGACTGATTTCCTTATATACACTGTAACTCAGTAAAATCTTTGAAATTGTTGCATGTTGCATTTATATTTTTGTTCAGTATACATATAAAGGCTCATAAAGCAAATTTCTTTGCTGGGAATTCATGTCTCAGGTAAATCATTGAAACATTTTTCTGAAATCAAAACAATAACACAAAGCTAGAATCCTGAATTGAAACCATAACAAAGAGGTCACCCCACCTCTGTTTTGGTAAAAAGCTGAGATATGGGCCTGGAGAAATGTAACCACTCTTAAATTCATAGACAGAGCTGTGGATGCAAAGACTGACCACCCATGATATCAACATTATCAGTTTTACCCATGTTTGGAGGCTATACAGTGTTTGTTTACATTTACATTGTTTACAAATATTGGAGTAAAACAAGCTTATATTTTGGGTTCTGATATGGTATGACATTTGAACTAAGCTCATGATTCATTTCTAAGTTATATTCTTCAAGAATCAATGGGTATATATCATTAATTTATAAGTCCAAAAATGGATGTAACAACTAAGGACTCCGGCTTTAAGGAAATGTACTCAATGTACTATTTCACAGGAAAACAGGGAAAAAAATAAAAAAAGACTAAACAAATGAATTTGTCTAACTTTTCTTTGGTTTCTTTGGTATAGTAGCTGTATGTTTCAAGGAATCTTCTTTCAAAGAGAATCCATTGGTCAACCTCACTCTCTCCTTCTACCTATGTCAGCACTTTCAAAGTCAATTACACGGGCCCACTATAAGGATGCTGTGTACCGTAACAACAATATCTATTGATCTTGATCAACTACAGTGCCTTGCGAAAGTATTCGGCCCCCTTGAACTTTGCGACCTTTTGCCACATTTCAGGCTTCAAACATAAAGATATAAAACTGTATTTTTTTGTGAAGAATCAACAACAAGTGGGACACAATCATGATGTGGAACGACATTTATTGGATATTTCAAACTTTTTTAACAAATCAAAAACTGAAAAATTGGGCGTGCAAAATTATTCAGCCCCTTTACTTTCAGTGCAGCAAACTCTCTCCAGAAGTTCAGTGAGGATCACTGAATGATCCAATGTTGACCTAAATGACTAATGATGATAAATACAATCCACCTGTGTGTAATCAAGTCTCCGTATAAATGCACCTGCACTGTGATAGTCTCAGAGGTCCGTTAAAAGCGCAGAGAGCATCATGAAGAACAAGGAACACACCAGGCAGGTCCGAGATACTGTTGTGAAGAAGTTTAAAGCCGGATTTGGATACAAAAAGATTTCCCAAGCTTTAAACATCCCAAGGAGCACTGTGCAAGCGATAATATTGAAATGGAAGGAGTATCAGACCACTGCAAATCTACCAAGACCTGGCCGTCCCTCTAAACTTTCAGCCCATACAAGGAGAAGACTGATCAGAGATGCAGCCAAGAGGCCCATGATCACTCTGGATGAACTGCAGAGATCTACAGCTGAGGTGGGAGACTCTGTCCATAGGACAACAATCAGTCGTATATTGCACAAATCTGGCCTTTATGGAAGAGTGGCAAGAAGAAAGCCATTTCTTAAAGATATCCATAAAAAGTGTTGTTTAAAGATTGCCACAAGCCACCTGGGAGACACACCAAACATGTGAAAGAAGGTGCTCTGGTCAGATGAAACCAAAATTGAACATTTTGGCAACAATGCAAAACGTTATGTTTGGCGTAAAAGCAACACAGCTCATCACCCTGAACACACCATCCCCACTGTCAAACATGGTGGTGGCAGCATCATGGTTTGGGCCTGCTTTTCTTCAGCAGGGACAGGGAAGATGGTTAAAATTGATGGGAAGATGGATGGAGCCAAATACAGGACCATTCTGGAAGAAAACCTGATGGAGTCTGCAAAAGACCTGAGACTGGAACGGAGATTTGTCTTCCAACAAGACAATGATCCAAAACATAAAGCAAAATCTACAATGGAATGGTTCAAAAATAAACATATCCAGGTGTTAGAATGGCCAAGTCAAAGTCCAGACCTGAATCCAATCGAGAATCTGTGGAAAGAACTGAAAACTGCTGTTCACAAAGGCTCTCCATCAAACCTCACTGAGCTCGAGCTGTTTTGCAAGGAGGAATGGGAAAAAATTTTAGTCTCTCGATGTGCAAAACTGATAGAGACATACTCCAAGCGACTTACAGCTGTAATCGCAGCAAAAGGTGGCGCTACAAAGTATTAACTTAAGGGGGCTGAATAATTTTGCACACCCAATTTTTCAGTTTTTGATTTGTTAAAAAAGTTTGAAATATCCAATAAATGTCGTTCCACTTCATGATTGTGTCCCACTTGTTGTTGATTCTTCACAAAAAAATACAGTTTTATATCTTTATGTTTGAAGCCTGAAATGTGGCAAAAGGTCGCAAAGTTCAAGGGGGCCAAATACTTTCGCAAGGCACTGTATATGACAATATGTCATATTATCCTTGTTGTGACATTAAAACAGCAGTAACATTTTAGTAACACTAATAAAGGGTCAAATAGAAGCTAGAAAAATAGATACATATACAGAGCCTTCAGAAAATATTCACACCACTTGACTTATTCTACATTTGTTGTGTTACAGTCTGAATAAAACATTTATTACATTTAGATTTTTTTGTCACTGGCCTACACACAATACCCAATAATGTCAAATTAATAAAAAATGAAATGTCTTAAGTCAATAAATAGTCAACCCCTTTGTTATGGCAAGTTAAAATAAGTTCAGGAGTACAATTTTGCTTAAAAAGTCACATAAGTTGCATGGACTTCATTGTGTGCAATAAAAGTGTTTCATGTTATTTTTGAATGACTACCTCATCTCTGTTCCCGACACAAACAATTATCTGTAAGGTCCCTCACAGTCAAGCAGTGAATTTGGCTGTGACAGGAGAAAATTGAGGATGGATCAACAACATTGTAGTTACACCACAATGCAAATCTAATTGACAGAGTGAAAAGAAGGAAGCCTGTAGAGAATAAAAATATTCCAAAACATGAATCCTCTTTGGAACAAGGCACTAAAGTAATAAAAGCAATTAACTTGTTGTCCTGAATACAAAGTGTTATGTTTGGAGCAAATCCAATACAGCACATTACTGAGTACCACTCTCCATATTTTCAAGCATAGTGGTGGCTGCATCATGTTATGGGTATGCTTGTAATCGTTCAGGACTGGGGAGTTTTTCAGGATTAAAAATAAATGGAATAGATCTAAGCACAGGCAAAACCTCGAGGAAAACCTGTTTCAGTCTGCTTTCCAACAGACACTGGGAGATTAATTCACCTTTCAGCAGGACAATAACCTAAAACACAAGGCCAAATCTACACTGGAGTTGCTTACCAACCAGATGTGAATGTTCCTGACTGGTCATGTTATGGTTTTGACTTAACTCTACTTGAAAATGTATGGTAAGACCTGAAAATGGTTGCCTATAATCAACAACCAATTTGACAGAGCTTGAAGAATTGTAAAATATTGCACAATCCAGGTCTGGAAAGCTCTTAGAGACTTACCCAGAAAGACTCATAGCTGTAATCATTGCCAAAGTTGCTTTTACAAAGAATTAACTAAGGGGTGTGAATACTTGTGTAAATGGTTATTTATGTATTTTATTTTCAATACATTTGCAAAAATTTCGAAAAACATGTTTTCACTTTGTCATTATGGGGTATTATTATGTGTAGATGGGTGAACATTTGTTATAATTTAATAAATGTAGAATTCAGGCTGTAACACAATAAAACATGGAATAAGTCAAGGGGTATGAATACTTTCTGACGGCACTGTATATATAGTCCATTTCATTATCAAAACATTTAATTCCATAATAGTCATAACACAGTCTCTGGGAATGGGGGTCTACCGTCTTTCAGACTAAAAGGAAGGCATAGTTTTAGTCAGGTGGTAATATTAAGTGGAGTGGATTCTCTATCCCGTGTGATCTCATACCCCCTCTGGATCGGAAAAAAATCCTTCTTCGATAGGAGTACTTTTAAGTATGTGTGTGATATGGATCCATTGATAATGTCATAATAGTTGGTTGCCCTTAGTGACAGGGGTCGAAGGGGTACTTGGTGACCCCTCCGTGGAGCTCCACCACGTTCTCGGACCAGGTGATGACGTCCCCACTGAGGTGGCTGTTGCAGGAGGCCAGGCTGTAGATGTCATGGGCCGTGAGGACATTAGCCCACATCTGGAGGTCAGAGATGTCCCCCATAAACGCCTGCGTGGCGTCGAAACGACCTCCCAGAGTGTCCTGGAGGAGAGAGACAAGGTAATGTTAGGCTCATTCTAAAGTTAGGATTTGTACTTAAGAAAGGAGCCATAAATGCATTTAAACTAAACAATGGGGTTTGTTTGTGGCTAGCTTTGGATTACAGGATGCTGCTGAGGGAAGGACAACTCATAATAATGTCCGGAATGGAGCGAATGGAATGGAATCGAATGAAAACCATGTGTTTGATGTATTTGATACCCTTTTACCTATTCCACTCCAGCCATTAACATGAGCCTGTCCTCCCCATCCTCCTGTATGTATGGTAGGTGGTAGTCAGCATTCATTATATGACAAAACCTATCTGCTGCTCTAAATGAGACAAGGTCAGGGTTCAGAGGTCAGAGGCTAGGATTACACAGTAATGACTCTGACCGCAAACACGATGACTGTTTCTGAGAGAAAGCCCATGCTAGTGAAGTGAATGCTTTTGTGGTTGGTTAAGGGCGCACGCACAACAGTCCTTCTGCTTGGGCTGCGTTTACACTGGTGGCCCAATTCTGATCTTTTGCCAAATTATTGTGAAAAAAAACTATTAGTGGTAACAAATAAGAAGATCAGAATTGTGTGACTGTGTAAACATAGCATTCTAGACAGCCGTGGCGTGATACATAAAGGGAGGCTATACTAGGATAAGGGCTGAGGAGGGAAGGAAGGAAGGGAAAGGGGATACCTAGTCAGTTGCACAACTGAATGCATTTGCCATGACGTTGCCCTCTTGGGGATAGCGAGTACCATCCCCCTCTCTCTGCACCATCCCCCTCTCTCCCTCACCCCCTACCAACAGGCTCTGTTAGGCAGGTCATAAATTCCTTGAGGAGTTCTCTCCTCATGGCCAGAGTATAAGAGAGAGTGAGTTTTCACAGGAGAACAAAGGAACCTCTTCTCCAGCATATAACTTGAGAACTGAACAATGTACATGTTTTGGAGAAGGTGTACGCAGTCGGGGAAGAATCCAGCTATGCGGTCGGGGAAGAATCCAGCTATGACCGGTCAATTTCGTTTAATGATTGTGAAACTCATGAGAGACAATACAGCCACATTACCATAACTCTGTTTATACAAGAGTCTCAGTTATGAGGCTTGCATCTAATTGTTGTATAAAATGAATGAGTAAAGATGAAATTATTTGTGAAATTGTGTAATGTGATTTTAAACTGTTTAATGAAAGGGAACCCAATTCCCTTTAAAGTTAACTTAGACATTGGCCCACCCCATGAGCACAGACATTGATCTGGCATCATGGGACAGCCTTTTTCTGCTCTTCCGAATATAATCCCCACCTGGAGAATCATTTTCAGACCAAGCTTACCTCAATTATGAGCGGGCTAAGATTTGAGCCCAGACTAGTACCTCATCACAGAAGGAGTTCAGGTTTGAGTAGATTGCTGAATCTTTTAACCATACCATGTGGTTAAACTCTGAGACTATCGATCCAGCAGAATAAGAGTTACTCTTCGATACTAATTAGTAGTCAGCAGCTAGAAATGATGTACCCGTGAATGCGAGGACCGACAACCGCAGAAACATCTATTCTATTACAACATTGCTGAATGTTACTCTGAACAATCCATTCTAACCACGGCAGAGAGAGGGAGGGCGGACAAACTTTCCAACAGTAACAAACTTTCCAACAGAGATCACGACGACACACTGAGTGTAAATATATATATTGATTGCAATTATTCCCGAATGAGTGAGCGTTCATGTGCAAAGGATTGGCATTTCAATTGTTATAATTATCAACTTTGTAGTGTCTTTTATCTCAGTTGACCCCTACTTCCCTTTTGTCCATCAAACCGCGATACCGGTTTAGCCCACTAGGTCACATTCCCTATCATTTCCTTATAACCATATCTACTTGTTTGTTTGTGTATGCATTTCTTTGATTATTTAGTTAGTTAATAAATAAATGATTGAAACACTTGATGTATGGATGACTCATAGTGAAGACTGGGTTCGTGCAGATAGCCAACAATTTACGATGTTTGGAATGAGACTAACATGAGGTAAATAATCATTCATTAATTAGAATACTAATTGATCAGATATTAAAATATCTGAAAGTTATATTAGGAAAAATATAACTTTGTAATCCGAATATTTTCCTTGGTGCCCCGATTTCCTAGTTAATTACATTTACATGATTAAGTTAGTTTAATCACGTAATAATAATTACAGATAATTTATTTGATCAAAATAAGTCTTTAGTTTAATGATGCAAAAGACACGACACATTCAACAGAAATGTGGCTTCCCCATTTAACCTAATCTCTCTGAATCAGAGAAGCTCGGTGGGCTGCCTCAATTGGCGTCCACTGCATAGGCGCCCGGGAGCAGTTTGTTGTTGGGGGTTAACTGCCTTGCTCAAGGGGTTAATGAGTGAGGTCGCAGGGAAAATGGCTTAGTGTGCGCTTTTCTTGTCTTGTGTAATGCAAAAGCTTTTTGTAGACACTCAATAACCAACTGAAAGAATTTGAAGATTACCTGTTCCTGTCCGAGGATGAAGACCCCTCCAGGTTTGATGGGATGCCATGCGGACAGGTTCTCCCCAGAGCCCCTCTTCACCCCGTCCTGGTACGCCTCCCACTCACCGTCCCTCGTCGACCACGTCACACACACATGGTGCCACTTTCCATCGCTGATAGAAAGGGGCAGAGTCACTGCCTGGGGGGAAGGGAGGAGAGTAGGGATTAAGTACCACCAAGTTGACAGCACAAGGAGATAACTTGTGTGTTTCCAGTAGTAAACAGGTAAAGATTTGTACTACTTGATGACTTGGTAGTAAATAAGTAGTAGCTACCTAACAACAGCCAACTACTTCCTGTCTTGTCTTTTGTGGTCATGAAAAGCCGGTGTTGTCTGCCTGTAGTGTGACCACTTATTTACTACCAACATCAAGTAGTAAAATCTCTACTTGATTACTATTGACAAGCCTGTGTAGTAAAGCTGTAGTGTTTTAACTGGTTTTGCCCATCCTGAATGTAATCCTCTCCCATCCTTCGTCGTCCTGTCTTTCATAGTAAGCCCTTATGCTGGCACCAGTTCCTTTAAGTTTTATGAATACTTCCATGTCTTTGTTTAGTCATTTATATAACATTTTAGGAAATGAAAAAGGATCAGGAGAAATTCAGTAGTGATCAGTGGTGACACTACATGCACAAATGGCAGTAGAAATTCAATAGGGATTGAGTAGGCATACAGAAGTAGGCTTTGTGTAGTAATTCAATAGTGAACATGTAGGAATTGTGTAGGTATGTGTAGGTTCTAAGTAGTAAATAGCCAAAAGTTCCGTAGTTACACAGTAGTCATTAAGGGAGAATTATATAGTGGTTTAAATAGGAAATATGCATTGTTCACCATTGATGAAAGGTCCCAATTT
The DNA here is from genome assembly GCF_018296145.1 of Oncorhynchus tshawytscha. NCBI lineage: Eukaryota > Metazoa > Chordata > Actinopteri > Salmoniformes > Salmonidae > Oncorhynchus > Oncorhynchus tshawytscha. The sequence goes on from NC_056431.1 coordinate 4,800,139, forward strand.
GTCACTCATTACTATTTAAATGACTACATTAATCACTACTGGTTTACTACACATCTCAACAGCAATCAAACAGTAAAACCAGTAGGGTTGTGTAGATCTTGTGCAGTATTGCTGAGTAGTAACTCCGTAGTATTTACTGGGTATTTACTCAGTGAATTACTGGGGGGGTCTCTAAATTATGCAAATTAACTACTCTCCTGTTTGTTTAAAATGTAGTGGTAAATATGTAAATAAATGTTTCCAAATGAAACAAATACCCCCATCTCTCTGTCATGGTTTAAACCATTTATTTGTATGTGCCAGCACTGTCCACTCAGTAGTGCTGAATTTCGACCTAAGTTCCTTTACACATAGATTTTCCTTTGTACTTCCTAATTTTTGCCATTTGTTTGCCATGTGTTCTTGATTTAAAAAATGGCCTTTATTCCAATCGTTAGACTTATTCTTTGATTTATCATTGTTTGCGTTTGTCAGTCACCTGTTTAGAGCGCTCATTCGTTGTTTTTCAGGTGCGTGTGGGTACTGGTGTTCTCTGTGACCGAGGTAAAAGCAGATTCATGTTGGATATTTCCTTACGTCCACCAACAGCAGTTAGGGACCGTCAACATAGTGACAAATCACATTTTTTAAATGTCAATAGCTCTTTAAGCATTTCTCCTAAAACTTTCAAAACGAGTTGTAGCTAACTCCATGCTATAGACACACATTGCACACACTTTTTTTTGTCGGTTTACATCTTACACTATTTTAAATGATTTATTTATTTTAACCTCAAACAAGGTTCATAATGTACACTCAGTGGGCCTACACATTGCACACCCTTTTGTTTGTCCATTTGCATCTCATGAGATTTCACAAGAATATTTTAAAGATTCAAATTTCAATAGCTTCTCTTAGTCTTATGACCTACAACCCTCAAACTACTTTCAGAATATCCACCGAATAGCCTTATATGTAGCACAACCTTTTGTTTGTCCATTTTCATCTCACACAATTTTACACATATTTTCAATGTTTTTCAATGTTTCTAATTTCAATAGCTCCTACGTCATGTGACTTACTAGACTCAAACAAGGTTCAGAATGTACACTCAGTGGGCCTACACATTGCACACCCTTTAGTTTGTCCATTTCCATCTCACTCAATTTTACATTATTTTTTTACATTTCAAATGTCAATAGCTCCTTGGTCATGTGACCTACTGGACTCAAACAAGGTTCAGAATGTCCACTGACTACCCTTCAATATTGCACACTCTTTAGTTGGTCACTTTTCATCTCAGGTGATTTGAAATGAATGTTTCAAACTTTCTAATTTCAATAGCTCCTTGGCCATGTGACCTACAACCCTCAAACTACTTTCAGAATATCCACTGACTAGCCTTATACATGGCACACCCTTTCATTTGTCCATTTTCATCTCACACGATTTTACATTAATTGTCTGCTCTGCTCCCCAGAAGGACAGTGTCACTCACACCTATTCACTTGGTCCTTCTCCCTGGGGCCTTCCTGACCTCCAGGCAGGCCCCCATTGATCTGGTGACCTCTGACTCCAGGCTTCTAGGCCTACACTCCCTGCCCGCCTGCCTGCCCTCTCCCTGGGTCTGAGAGTGTATAGCTTACTCCCTGGAACCACAGATCTCCAGGCCTCCATACCTACTCTCACTACCCGGTCAACACCCCTCTCACTGGGCATCACCCATCACCTCGTCCCGGCAGGGGCTCAGCATCTCCATAACCTTGCCCACCAGGCGAACCGGGACACCCACACTTAAGCACCCCTCCCCAGACACTAAGACGTCTATATTCCCGCTGTCAGGGACCATGTGCACCTGGTAACCTGAAATAGGCTCTGTGCACCTGGTGACCCGCCCGCTTTTTTTCACTCAGAGACTAAGTCCCCAATCCAACCTCCATGGCCCCAGAGTCTGGCTGCCCCTGCTCGGACTCTGAGTGCCCCCCGCCTTGATGGAGGACTCCTTGTGCACCTGGTAACCCTTTGACTTCCACAGCGAGACCCAACCTGACTCACAGTCCCACCAGAGGACAAGCCCGGCCGGATGGGCGACCACCACCTAGCCCCCTACCTATCCAGAGCCCCATGTCGATGTCTTACACCTTCTACCTGCCTGCCTGGGCTCTCTCACACTCTGTGTCTGGCCTCTGGCCCCTGGCCCTTCTGAGTGCACCTGGTAACCTGTAAGTAAAGAAGGAGTATGGTGGAGGAAGACGCCTTCCGTCCCCGACAAAAGCTTGGATCGAAGGCTCTTTCAATAGATCGCAGCGAGTGAGCTGCTCTGCTACGTATGAAACCCTGACCCAGAATCAGTTTCTCTACGAGTGATTTAGCACCAGGTTCCCCACAAAATGTGGTGCACATCAGGAGAAGGGTGGCAACTCATCCGGCGGCACTCCAACCCCGTCACGAACAGCTCTACTCACCTGCCAAAAGAGGCAGACTATCCTGGGCCATCCTAAGATCTGTGGTGCTATGGTATCATTACTTTTAGGGGGGATTCTGATTTAGTCATAATCCCACAGATGGTAGCTTCATGTGATTGGGTGAATTGAGTGCGACCGCGACAGGTGGGTAGTTGACATTCAGTGATCCGTACCCAGTGGGAACCTAGGTTTCTTCTGTTCATTTTATGGATCCGCACCAAATCAATGGGCGTGGATGGTACTACCCAAATCCGATGTAGGCCTCCCTCCCCAGACAAGCTGGAGATACCTTTCCCCACTTCATAGGGCAAGATCCAGATCCATGCAATGCCCGATCACTGCAGGGCCAATGGGTTTCGTCTCCGCTTCGGAGTTTAGTGAGCGTAGGTGAGACCTCCCCATCTACAATGTGGGGTGTCCCGCACTCAGGCAAGCTTGAGGCCTGGTAGTGTCAGCTAATGGTAAGGCACATGCTATCTCCACATGCTCCACATGCTGTCCTCCATGCTCCAAGGAGCATAGAAGAGAGCTCCCACATAGAATGTGTAGAGTCCCGCACCCAGGCAGACCTGAGACCTGGCAGTGTCCATAACGGCTAAGCACATTCCATCTCTATTTAGTGCTCCACTGTTAGCGGGTCCAGCCGAAGCCAGCGTTCGATTCAAACCTGCGGTTTACAGTTAGCAAAGTATACGGGGGACGTGTGTTTAAATGTTTCACCATAGCCGCTCTGTGATCAGACTGATGCGAGTGGTACACTTTCATCAGCCATCTCCCAGGACATAACTCCCCCCTCCCAGCCAAAGCCAGGGATGCGTTCGAGCCATCATTCTCTGATTGGCTTCCTGTCAAGGTCAGAATTTGTTTACAAGAGTCCCGCAGCAAATCATTGAGTTTGGTGGAACCGCCCTCACATTTTCATGCTTGACCGAAAGCCCCATATTCCAGGACCGACTGCCGCCTTCCGTTAACGATCAATAGCCGTCACCATCTGCAGGACTCTCTTTGTGTACAGACTAGTACCGAGGTAACTCACGTTTGGTTTGCATCGTTAGCGACACCTGAAAACAGGTGACATACAGGGAGGGATTGGAAAAGTCCTGCTAGAAGGCATCCTCATAATCTTCCTTATTAAGGCTAAGGACTCTTTAAGACAATCATTGTTACTTCCTCCGTTTACTCACGCTTCATTGAATTTCTTCACTTTGACATTCAGAGCACTGGGCAGAAATCACATCACATCAACACCCACCTCGGGCCTTCACAATGCTTTGTTTTAATTCAACAGTTGGATTCCCCTGGTCCGCACCAGTTCTAAGTCAGCTGCTAGGCGCCGGCCTATACGACCTGCCGGAGACCCAGCGCGAACAGGGCCAGCGAGCGCCATAGCTGGGGAGATCCGCGAGAAGGGCCCAGGATGCACCCAGAGTCGCCACCAACAGCCGGACCCAATCCCCCACCGGTCCACCTTTGGCACGCCGATGGACACCACCTGATGAAGCCCCGCACGCAGCCCCTTGCGAGACCACACATGAGAGACCGCGAGATGGGCCACACAACGAACTTCCAACAGTGGCGAGAGGAGGGCGAGGGAGCGACTGCTCCCCCAGCCGCGGCTTGAGCCCCACTTCGCAACCCAGCCTGACCGAACTAGCCCTTAGAGCCAATCCTTATCCCTAAGTTACGGATCTGACTTGTCCACTTCCATTACCTACTTTGTTTTAACATGCCAGAGGCTGTTCACCTTGGAGACCTGCTACTGATATGGGTACGGCCCGGCGCCAGATTTACACCCTCTCCCCCAGATTTTCAAGGGCCAGCGAGAGCTCACTGGACGCCGCCGGAACCGCAAAGCTTTCCAGGGCTTGGGCCCATCTCTTGGGTCGATCCCAATCCAGGGAGCCTTGCCCTTCACAAAGAAAAGAGAATTCTCCCCGGCGCTCCCACCAGTTTTTCCTGGATCGATCTTGTTACCACACTGGACGCCTCGCGGTGCCCGTCTCCTCCTGTCCGTGGACATTCTGAAAGTAGTTTGAGGTCAGTAGGTCACAAATTAGAAAGTTTGAAACATTTATGCAAAATCTTGTGAGAGGAAAATGACAAACTAAAGGGTGTGCAATGTGTAGGCTCACCGAGTGTACATTCGGAACCTTGTTTGAAGTCAGTAGGTCAAGGACCTATTTCAATTCAAAAGTTTACTAAATTAATGTAAAAACATGTGAGATGGAAATGGACAAACCAAAGGGTATGCACTATAGAAGGGAAGTCAGTGGACATTATGAACTTTGTTTGAATCCAGTAGCTCACATTACCAAGGAGTTATTGAAATTAGAAAGTTTGAGATATTTATGTAAAATCGAGCGAGATGAAAATGGACAAACTAAAGGGTGTGCAATGTGTAGTGCCACTGAATGTAGATTCTGAAAAAAGTTTGTACTTTGTTTACGCTCCCTAACTAATTCAACTAGGAATTCAAAATGCTGCTCACATCGCCATGTTTATGAGCTTTGGAAAGCGAATGAATATCCAAATCGTGAAAATAAGACGTGCAATATTGTACGCAATTTTTCCAACATCATGATACTTATTTGGAGTCTGTGGCTCAAGTGGTTTGAAAGCTATTGAGGTTTGAAAGCATGAACATCCGTTGAATATCCAACTTGAAACTGTCTTGACCTCGGTTTCTCTGTGCCATCTGTGGCCAAAAGTAGTAGACCATTTATTTTGCTTGATTATTTTCTATTAATATTTGTTTTCTTTCCTGGATCAGCTGATGATGGTAGACAATATCACTAGACAACTAGTCCCCAGCTAGACACCAATGTGCATCCAATCCATCCAACAAGTAGGCTATACGTTAATGACAGTAGGCCTACAAGGTGACTCTTTGGTTAGAAGAGGATAAATGATTAACGTTCAATGTTCTAATTCAATTGTTAAATGCTTAATAATGATAAATAACACTGTCATCAATTTCATCAATGTAAGGACAGAAAGGAAGTGTTTTATGTCACACGATCTGTGAAGACTCCAAGCATTAACTCATTAACTATGGACTAACTCATGAACAAGGGTGGAAAACATGTTTTGATTTATTTAACTCATGTATTATATTGGATGTAGGCTACCGGTTCTGTGTGTTCATGTGTGTAAAATTGCCTCTGCTGAGAGGGTAGGCTAACAGAAGTGATGTAAGCCTACTGGAAGGTAAAAGGTAGGCTAACAGAAGTGATGTAAGCCTACTGGAAGGTAAAAGGTAGGCTAACAGAAGTGATGTAAGCCTACTGGAAGGTAAAAGGTAGGCTAACAGAAGTGATGTAAGCCTACTGGAAGGTAAAAACAACTGAATGTATAGGGGGCATTACTTTTTTTTTGTGACTGGCAATAAAGATAAAACACCACATAACTGTCTACCAGTAGATCTATTTGAAGTTCATGGTAATAGGCTTACACATTGTAGCCTAGTCTGGTAAGTTCACTGTGTGTTAGGATGACCAGACCATCCTGTTTATCAGGTGTCCAGACTTTTCAGGCTACAAAAAAATGTCCATTTGTCAGCAAGAAGCATCAATTAATGTAGGCCTAATCAATGGCAATGGCTGAATTTCAATAGGCACACTTCTTGGTGTTTTGTAACACATGTCTATTTCCATTCATCAAATGGCACAAGTATACGGTTGAAATCGGAAGTTTAGTCATTAAAATGTGGTTTTCAACCACTCAACAAATTTCTTGTTAACAAACTATACTTTTGGCAAGTCAGTTAGAACATCTACTTTGTGCATGACACAAGTCATTTTTTGGGGGGGGAGAAATTTCCTGATGAAACAAAAATAGAACTGTTTGGCCATAATGACCATTGTTATGTTTGGAGGAAAAAGTTGGATGCTTGCAAGCTGAAGAACACCATTCCAACTGTGAAGCACAGGGGTGGCAGCATCATGTTGTGAGGGGGGGGGGCTTTGCTGCAGGAGGGACTGGTGCACTTCACAAAATAGATGGCTTCATGAGAAAGGGAAATTATGTGGATATATTATTGAAGCAACATCTCAAGACATCAGTCAGGAAGTTAAAGCTTAGTCACAAATGGGTCTTCCAAATGAACAACGACCCCAAGCATACTTCCAACGTTGTGGCAAAATGGCTAAAGGACAACAAAGTCAAGGTGTTGGAGTGGCCATCACAAAGCTCTGACGTCAAACCTATAGAAAATGTGTGGGCAGAACTGAAAAAGCATGTGCGAGCAAGGAGGCCTACAAAGCTGACTCAGTTACACCAGCTCTGTCAGGAGGAATGGGTCAAAATTCACCCAACCTATTGTGGGAAACTTGTGGAAGGCTACCCAAAACGTTTGACCCAAGTTAAACAATTTAAAGGCAATGCTACCAAATACTAATTGAGTGTATGTAAACTTCTGACCCACTGGGAATGTGATGAAAGAAATAAAAGCTGAAATAAATCACTCTCTACTATTATTCTGACATTTCACATTCTTAAAATAAAGTGGTGATCCTAACTGACCTAAGACATTGAATTTTTATTAGGATTAAATGTTAGGAATTGTGAAAAACTTAATTTAAATGCATTTGGCTAAGGTGTATGTAAACTTCTGACTTCAACTGTACATGCAGTTTGGCTGCTGGAATTATTTTTATTTAGAATTTTTTTGAATTTTTTACCCCTTTTTTGTGGTGTCCAATTGTTGTAGTAGCTACTATCTTGTCTCATCGCTACAACTCCCGTACGGGCTCGGGAGAGACGAAGGTTGAAAGTCATGCGTCCTCTGATACACAACCCAACCTAGCCACACTGCTCCAACCCGCTGGATGTGCGCTGTGTGTTGGAGGGAACACTGTGCACCTGGCAACCTTGGTTAGCGCGCACTGCGCCCGGCCTGCCACAGGAGTCGCTGGTGTGTGATGACACAAGGACATCCCTACCAACTGACCAAGCCCTCCCTAACCCGGACAACGCTAGGCCAATTGTGCGTCACCCCATGGACCTCCCGGTCGCGGCCGGTTACGACAGAGCCTGGGCGTGAACCCAGAGTCTCTGATGGCACAGCTGGCGCTGCAGTACAGCGCCCTTTAACCACTGCGCCACCCGGGAGGCCCATGCTGCAATTATTTTAAAGTGGATGAACACGCATAGGTAGCCTACATTTTGAAGTGATTTGTTTGACAATCAGATGAAAATATCATGACTGGTTGTGTTAATGTCACATTAAAAGGTAATACATTTTTTTACAGTTTAAATTATGTCTTTATTATTAGTCCCATAAAAAAATAGAAATCGATAGAGATCCACAAAAATCATGGTGTAATTCACCCTCTGTCTGAGACTCTCTCCACCTGCTGTCTAAGTAAGCTGCTCTCTGACGTCATCGTCACGCCATTAAGACGGATCACTGGTGTCAGAAAGTCCATTCGGTTAACCTTCGGAGTTACAATGCTCTTCAGTGTAGCCTAGTTATTATATACTGAGCTTCTGAGCTACTGAGTCCAACAGGCCTTCTGGGCTAAACCTTTGGCTACAGAGACGTGGCTTACGTGGCTTTTATCCTCACAGCTGAAGTGTTAAAGCCAAGAGAGTTATATAGCATCCACTCTGCCCATGTCCGAATACCCATTCTAGCGTACTATACTGAACAAAAATATAAACACAACATGCAACAATTTCAAACATTTTACTGAGTTACAGTTCATGTAAGGAAATCAGTCAATTGAAATTAATTCATTCGGCCCTAATCTATGGATTTTACATGACTGGGAATACAGATATGCATCTGTTGGTCACAGATACCTTAAAATAAAGGTAGGGCTTGGATCAGAAAACCAGTCAGTATCTGGTGTGACCACCTTTTGCCTCATCCAGTGCGACACATCTCCTTCGCATAGAGTTGATCAGACAGTTGATTGTGGCCTTGTGGAATGTTGTCCCACTCCTCTTCAATGGCTGTGCGAAGTTGTTGAATATTGGCAGGAACTGGAACACGCTGTCGTGTGTTTGTTTGTTGTCTGTAGCTTCTGCCTGCCCATACCATGACCCCACCACCACCATGGGGTACTCTGTTCACAGCGTTGACATCAGCAAACCGCTCGCCCACACGATGCCATACATGTGGTCTGTGGTTGTGAGGCCGGTTGGAGGTACTGCCAAATTCTTTAAAACAATGTTGGAGGTGGCTTATGGTAGAGAAATTAACATTCAATTATCTGGCAACAGCTCAGGTGAACTATCCTGCAGTCAATTGCATGCTCCCTCTAAACTTGAGACATCTGTGGCATTGTGATGTGTGACAAAACTGCACATTTTAGAGTGGCCTTTTATTTTCCCTAGCACAAGGTGCACCTGTGTAATGATCATGCTGTTTAATCAGATTCTTGTTATGCTACACCTGTCAGGTGGATGGATGATCTTGGAAAAGGAAAAATTCTCACTAACGGATGTAAACAAATTTCTGCACAAAAGTTGAGAGAAATAAGCTTTTTGTGAGTAAGGAAAATGTATGGGTATCTTTCATGTCAGCTCATGAAACATGGGACCAACACTTTACACGTTGCATTTATATTTTTGTTCAGTGTAAATAGTATGCAGAAAAAAATAGTTTTATAAATAGACTAACATTTCCAAAATAGACTCCCACAATTCGTTAATTTTGGTACAGCAAGTCAATTTCTCAGATTATCAGCTGTTGTCAAACACATTGGAAAAGATGAAAAGGCGAGTGAATTCCACTAGACCAAACACCGAAATAAGTATGCAGTTTAGGTATGTAATACACTAGGATGGGTATTCAGACATGGCCACTCTCTACTCAACGCTCTCTCTCCCCATCTCACCTTGTCATCCACCAACAGCTCCATGGGGTTGTTGCCCCACTCGATCAGCACCAGTTCGTTGGCCTGTCCTGGTACAGAGTAGGAGAAGGGGGTCCCCAGCCCGGGGCCTGCACCCCCCTTTATCCACAGACACAGGGTGAGGGCAAAGATCTCGTGGAGGAGGGTCGTCTTCACCTTCCCGTACATGTAGTTGGTTCTCATGGGGAAACCGATCTGGAAGGCATCAGGGTTCTTGGTCTTCTTCCTGCTGATGGTACCTGTGTGGTGCAGGTTATTCAGTAGAGAGTCCAATTTGTTGTTGGAGTGCAGGCCAGCCCTGGGCCCTGGTATGTGATAACCCGTTCTCTGCAGGTAACCATGGCTATCTGCCTCGTTGTCGTGTTGCCCATCATCATGGTGATCATCGGGGTGGTCATCATGGTGACTGTCATCGTGATGCCCGTCATCGTCGTGGTCTTCATGGTGCCCGTCATCGTGGTGATCGCTGTCGTCATGGTGATTGGGGCTGCTGCTGAGGGCAGCAGCGGTGTGGTGCATCTGCTGCTCCAGAGCACTGATCTTCCTCTGGAGGAGCTCCTTCAGAGAGCTGGAGTAGGTGGTGGAGGTGTTCCTTGACTGCTGGGGAGGGAGACACAAACACTACCCTTATTTACTGTTGACTGCAGTACGTACATTCTTTTTTTTATTATGGTTGAGATTGAGAAACAGATTGAGAGATATGTGAGTTTCTACATCGTTGACTTGTGGTCTCTCTGTGGGACAGTGACGATAGACAGATGGCACGGGCAGCAGAGGGTACAGATCGGAGATCAGTGTCAATTATCATGATCTCCACTTACAGCCTCATAATCAGGCCACAAACCTGGACGACAAAGCCTGAATTACGAGAGAAAGCAAGAGAGAGAAAACAGGTAGGAATGATGTGCCCTGCCCAGATCCATCCAGCTCCACTAATTTTACCCATCTACCAAGCTAACCTAACTCTCTCTACCAATCTTAAACTCACCCAGCTAGCTCTGCCCTGCTCATCTCAAAGCCACCCAACCATACCAAACCCTACCAAGCGTACTCAAGCAGAATCCATTTAAACCGTCAGTGCTCAATAACCTTGTCTAGTGTGCCCATTTTGACTTAGACAGGGTGATCATCCAACCCCTAAAGCCACTTCAATGTCAGGCCAGGACCGGTTATGCCAGGGATGCCAGTCTCTCTCTGTGCCAAGACTGTTCTGCTCCAGACAGTCAGACAGGGCTGGCAGTGTAGCAGAGGAAAGGGACTATGGTGATCCTTGATTGTTTTTACAAATAAAGGATTTTGATGCCAGGAAACAAGATGTAGAACTCTGTCTGCCTGTGGCAGATGGTGTCTCGCATGGCAGGGTGGTACTTTCATGTGATTAACTGATTAACATATTTAATTATCCCGAGCTCTTATTCAGCTTGATTTGTTTATTTGACCAAACAATCCAATGACATGTGCACCACCTGACCTGAGACAAGACAAGGAAGTGACACGTGGAAACACATTACACCCCTCTTCTTTTCTCTCTCCCTCTCTCTCGCGCATTATAATATAGTAATCTGCCATTTAGCAGACGCTTTTTACAATTTAAAGTAATCCCTTAATCCTGATTTTAGTCTCTGTCTCTCATCCCTCTGGCATTCTTTTATCGCTTTCCTCATGACCCCATCCTATCTCCATTATCTCTTTTCTGTACTAAACGGAACTTTCTCTCACCTGCAGGTTATCCATTCTCTCTTTAAGGGCCTGCAGCATCCTGCTCAGTTCTTCCGGCGATTTTGATGATATCATATCCTCTGGTGTTGCGTGTTTATCCTTCCCCCTGTTGTTATGCCCACTGTCCGAACGATGCCCCCCATTCCCAGGGTAGTGTCCGGCTGCATCCAAAGCATGGTTGTTGTTTCCATGGTGACCCTGCTGGTTGTCATGGTGACCGTTGTCAGCGTAAGGCAGATGGCTGACAGCCCCTCCGTGATGAGATGGAGGTTCATGGTGGTCGTTGTGAGCCACGATGCCCGGCCCAGAGCCCTCACACAGGGTAAGCTTGGCGGTCAGCTCCCTGATGGTCTCTCTCATATCCAGGATGGTCTCTTTTTGCTGCACCAGGCTCTCTCTCAGGTGTAAAATAGTGGTTTTAGCCTCCTCTGTCATTCCCCACCAGCCATTATTGTTCGGGGGCCCTACAGGAGGCGTGTGATGCCCTGCCCCGCTAGGCCCCATGACTGGCCCCCCAGAGGGGAAGCAGGCAGGGTCGGTATCGGCAGGGACGGGAATGCAGATGAATCGCGGGTGGCCTCCATAGTCAGGCCCTGGCATGGCAGAGGTAGGGGAGATGAAGAGGAGGATGGTGGAGAGGATGAGTGTTTGTAACGACGAGGGTTTAGAGATGCACTTGTGTCCCATTTTAAGCAATCTTTGAGTATGGTTTGAGTTTGAAGAAATAGACTTCAACCTTTCTGATGTGAGTAAGTTTAACTCTTTTGAATTAAAAGCAGCATGTCCCAGAAAAGCTATATTCCAATAGCTCTGTGGTCTGATACCTCTGAAAGTTTCTTATTTTATGGTGTGGAAGAACCAGAGCTGTTGTGGAAAGCACCTGCAAGAAAAGTATGAGGTTTAGAATGCAGCTGAGTAACTTTTGGTCTAGGACAGCACACGAAGTAGCAGGGACCGGTAGATCCCCTTCTATTGCTGTGGATGCTGTTTGGAAGACTACAAGGCTGCAGTTGTAGGTATGGAAGCCAGTACTGTACTCTAGGCATGGCCTTACACAGATCTTTGGTGGTCTCAAAGTGAGAAAAAGGGTGCCCCCTTCCAAAATGACCGTCATTCCATTTATATTTTTCTACTGCTCCTGTAGCCAAATTCTCCATGATTTGTTTAAACATAGGCTTTACTTTTCTACCACAACACACTCACTCATCATACATTGTAGACTAAGCCAGCTCAAAGATGAAAGAAAGTTAGTTAATTATCTTGCTAGAACCACTACCGCGGTCTATCAGTATCTGATAATCGCTGATGTAGACTAGATGGATCAGCTAGTTAGCTAGGATCTGCTGTCAAAACAAGCTAGTCTTTACTAGAATTTGTTCTGCTAACAAACAATCAAACTGCAGTCGCCCCCTTCCCTGTCCCTGTCCCTGTCCCTGTCCCTGTCCCTGTCCCTGTCCCTGTCCCTGTCCCTGACCCTGTCCCTGTCCCTGTCCCTGACTGTGAGGCAACACATGCTACTAACCTACTACTGGCGGTACTCATTGTAAACCGATAGGCAATTCGTTGCATTTGAAGTTACAAGAGAGAGAATAGACTAAATCAAATAAAGAGTCATTGTTTTTTTTGTTTTTTTACACGCACGTGCCTGACTGTAGTGCAGTATTCCATCTGCAGGGTTGATGCATTCATTGGCTTTTGAGAGATTAATCAAGGGATTGGCCTGGAATAAAACAAAATCACAGAGTACCGATAGCACACACACCAGATCATTATAACAAAAACACAAAAAAATAAGTAAATCAGTAAGAAATAAAGTGAGCATCTAAGCCTTCACATTATTAAGAATAGAGTATGTTCTGAAATTATAATGTTGTTTATACTGGCTGCTTAAGAAATCTGTTGATGATCAGTCACACCTTGTCATGTAAGTTCAAGTGTCTGCTGCTCTTATTTCTATGATCAGCCCGATTGACAGTTTTCTTTTGTGGTGTTACGGTCTACCATAGCAATCAGACACTCCTAATCACATCTAATCACCATTGGATGTATTTTTACAGTACCGTAAATAAAGATGTGTGGGCACGTGGGGTGACAGCTAAAACCGTGATGGCCACCTGTTGCTCCCAATCCAGACATTGTTTGACTCAGTTCAACTGCAGAGTTCAACTGACAGTCATTCATATGGCCATAAAGAGAGAGATAATATCTAATATAATATAAGCTTGAAGATGAGTTTGTGACTTGAATCCGCTGTGTAGTGCTAGGGCAAAAACCAAAACATGTACCCAGGGGCGGCCCCAGGACCGAGTTTGGGAAACACTGGCTTAGAGGAGAGCCAGATTGTCGAGCCACACAACCCTGTTTCACCCAATCTCAATTCTTTGGCCTTTTTAGCCCTACCTTTATTATCTTTCACAGATCTTCCAATTAACCTAATTACAAATACCTATTAGGCTGACAGAGTCGAGAGACAAGAACGTTTTCCTCTGCTGTGTGTGTGTGGGGGGGGGGCTTTACTTTATAGTAGGCCTACGGGCACCATATGGTTTAAGTGGGCATTGAAGTCAGTGATTACAGATACATTTAAAGCTGACGGGCACATTTAACACTAATTAGAAAAGGGCTGACCAACAAAAACATAATATCTGCTCATATGGTGGCTACGTTTGCAATTAAGTAGAGTTGACCAAAGCCAGAAGGAGACCACCGAAGCATGACAATATCATTTCCAGGGATGGGTTGTCAATTACAATCTAATTGAGGATTTAAAAACAAATGTGGATTTCAGTCATCTAGATTGAAGAACAATTGACCCCAATCCTGGCCTCTACACAGCACAACCAGAGTATATCGGATAAATGGGTAAAATTAATATCAATTGAGTTGAATTTCACTAGACAGGTTTACAAAGTTTGTAGATGACCCCTCGGTCAGTCAGAATGTAATGACAGAGACCCATAGAAACGCTTGTAGTAATGGATAGAAAGCATCACCTTGGAGAGAAATACACCTGTATCTAACGTCAAACTGAACTTGAAATAATCTAATTCATCTTGGAATGAAAGTCAATAAATCCAACGTGAATGGTCATAATCTACACATTGTTGAACAGAAAGAAAGTGTCCTTACCTGAGAACCTGTGTGTCCTGCTTCTGTTCTGTTGGTCAGTTAGTAAATCCACCTCACCACATACACTGATCAGATTGGGAGATTTACTCCAGGGGAGTGTGTTAAACACATCTCTCTCTCTCTCTCTCTCTCTCTCTCTCAGCTCACACCAACCTTTCCACAGTCTCTTTCTCTGTAGGCTATACTACATGCTGTAGGGTTGGGATCAATTCCATTTAGATTCTGTCAATTCTGGAAAGTTCATATCAGGAATTGAAAAGGCAATTTAAATTTAATTAATCGATATGGATTTTCAATTGAGGAATTGAATTACGATTAATTTAGTGAACTTTTGTAGTTGAAATGGAAATAACCCCAACAACACTGGTGATACATTGCATTATGCTCAGACAACACCTGCTGCATTTCTCATTTCCCACTGTCAACTTTACAGATTGTCAAGCCTTAAAATTGACCATGTACTCATCCACAAACACTAACACATACACTCTACTATCTTCACTGCCACACGCGGTGGTTCACCTACATCTTAACAGGATAATTGGCCTGATTAATCTGCCTGTATACTCCAGACAGTCTGACTGGCAGCCTATAGCCTATAGCCCAGCCCTGTCCAGCACAGAGCCTTCAGACCAACAGATGGCTGCTCGTATTCAGGTCAATTAGAGTAACACGCTCAGCACACGCAAACAAGACTCAGGCAAAGGCCAGATATACACTCAAACCAAATAACATCCAGTGGTGTAAAGTACGTAAGTAAATATACTTTAAAGTACTACTTACAGTACCAGTCAAATGGGTTTTTCTTCATTTGACTATTTTCTAAACTGTAGAATAATAGTGAAGACATAAAAACTATGAAATAACAGATGTGGAATCATGTAGTAACCAAAAAAGTGTTAACAAATCAAAATATATTTTAGATTTGACATTCTTCAAAGTAGCCACCCATTGCCCTAATGACAGCTATGCCCACTCTTGACATTCTCTCAACCAGATCCACCTGGAATGCTTTTCCAACAGTCTTGAAGGAGTTCCCATATATGCTGAGCACTTGTTGGCTGCTTTTCCTTCACTCTGTGGTCCAACTCATACCAAACCATCTCAATTGGGTTGAGGTCAGGTGATTGTGGAGGCCAGGTCATCTGATGCAGCACTCCATCACTTAACCAGCATGGCTACCACAGCATTCTGTAGCGATACGCCATCCCATCTGGTTTGGGCTTAGCGGGACTATAATTTGTTTCTCAACAGGACAGTGACCCAACACACCTCCAGGCTGTGTAGGACTATTTGACAAAGAAGAAGAGTTATGGAGTGCTGCATAAGATGACCCGGCCTCAGCATTTGTGGGAAGTCCTTCTTGTGGGAAGACTGTTAGAAAAGCATTCCAGGTGAAGCATGTTGAGAGAATGCCAAGATTGTGCAAATCTGTCATCAAGGCAAAGGGTGGCTATTTGAAGAAAAATTATTTGTTTAACACTTTTGGGGTTACTACATGATTCCATATGTGTTATTTCATAGTTTGATGTCTTCACTGTTTTTCTACAATGTATAAAATAGTAAGAAATACACATATACATACATATATATACATATATATATATATATATATATATATATATATATATATATATATATTAGAGCAGGTTTTCATCAAGGATCTCTCTATACTTTGCACCGTTAATCTTTCCCTCGTTCCGGACCAGTCTCCCAGTCCCTGCCGCCAAAAAACATTCCCACAGCATGATGCTGCCACCACCATGCTTCACCGTAGGGATGGTGCCAGGTTTCCTCCAGATTTGACGCTTGGCATTCAGGCCAAAGAGTTCAATCTTTGTTTCATCAGACCAGAGAATCTTGTTTCTCATGGTCTGAGAGTTTTTTAGGTGCCTTTTGGCAAACTCCAAGCGGGCTGTCATGTGCCTTTTACTGAGGAGTAGCTTCCATCTGGCCACTCTACCATAAAGGCCTGATTGATGGAGTGCTGCAGAGGTGGTTGTCCTTCTCAAAGGTTCTCCCATCTCCACAGAGGAACTCTGGAGCTCTGTCAGAGTGACCATCAGGTTCTTGGTCACCTCCCTGACCAAGGTCCTTTCACTCGATTGCTTAGTTTGGCCGGGCTACCAGCTCTAGGAAGAGTCTTGGTGGACACAAACTTCTTCCATTTTAAGAATGATGGAGGCCACTGTGTTCTTGGGGATCCTCAATGCTGCAGACATTTTTTGGTACCCTTCCCCAGATCTGTGCCTCAACACAATCCTGTCTCAGAGCTCTACGGACAATTCCTTAAACCTCATGTCTTGGTTTTTGCTCTGACATACCCTGTCAATTGTGAGCCCTTATATAGACAGGTGTGTGCCTTTCCAAATCATGTCCAATCAATTAAATTTACCATAGATGGACTCCAATCAAGTTGTAGAAACATCTCAAGGATGATCAATGGAACAGGACGCACCTGAGCTCAATTTTGAATTTCATAGTAAAAGATCTGAATACTTATGTAAATAAGGAATTTCTGTTTTTTGTTTTTTCGCTATGGGTATTGTGTGTAGATTGATGAGGGAAAATGTTTTATTAATATGTTTTAGAATAAGGCTGTAACGTAACAAAATGTGGAAAATGTCGAGGGTTCTGAATACTTTCCAAATGCACTGTAGTTAAATATGAGAGTTTATACACTCAACTAGCACCCTGGCCATGTTAAACTCTTGGCCTTCAACTAATCTCTTGTGGACAGACTAAACACAAACTGTGCATCTGAATTACGCACGATTTTAGCTCTGGGTTAACCAAGATTAGTCTTCAACAAGTAAACATTTATTAGAGTTCTAACTGATGATGATGTTGACTGTCACACCCTGGCCTTAGTTATCTTTGTGTTCTTTATTATTTTGGTTAGGTCAGGGTGTGACATGGGGGATTTATGTGTTTTGTCTGGTCTAGGGGTTTTGTATGTTTATGGGGTGTTCTCTAGTCTATGTGTTTATGGAAGTCTATGGTTGCCTAGATTGGTTCTCAATTAGAGGCAGGTGTTTATCGTTGTCTCTGATTGGGAACCATATTTAGGCAGCCATGTTCTTTGGGTATTTTGTGGGTGATTGTCTTCTGTCTTTGTGTCATTGCACCAGATAGGACTGTTTCGGTTTTCACATGTATTATTTTGTAGTGTTGTCGTTGATCATCTATATTAAAGATGTTGAACACTAACCACGCTGCATTTGTCCTCCTCTCCTTCAGCGGAAGAAAGCCGTTACATTGACGTCCTGACTGCCACGACTGTTGTCATTCACTGGAATAGATAATGGAGTAGAACTATAATGATAATTAATCATAGAATTTGAGAGGTGCTTTAATCAAACTGAATTCACATTTCACATATCCAATAGAGACCCAGGTTGAATTGTATCTAATAATTACAGAGTTTGAGCCACATGAAAGTAGAATTCTATAGATGCCTTACTATATAAGATGCCATCTGGTCAGGCCAGCTGGCATTGAGACACCGTGCCAGCGCTCACACTTAATCATATCCCATTTGATCAGATTAGGCAGATTGAAGCAGAATCCCTCTCTGAGAGGTGGTGAACAACCTGGTTAACTTTTATTATCATCCAACACATGGCACACTCAGGGTGACTGTTCAGGAAATACTTCACACTCTGCACTGTCACAGACAGACAAAGACATACACAGACACACACACACTGCACTGTTACACAGACACACACGACACTTCACTGTCTCATAGGATTGTTACCAAAAAAAAGAGACACACATGATATCAATTCTGCCAGAGAACATCATGAGAATTCTGGAACACCATGACAATTCTGCCATAGAACATCATGAGAATTCTGGAAAACCATGAGAATTCTGCCATAGAACATCATGAGAATTCTGGAACAACATGACAATTCTGCCATAGAACATGAGAATTCTGGAACAACATAAAATGCCATAAAATATCCCTGGTGGAATTCTGTCATAGAACTTCATACATATAACCCAATGAGTCAGTCCCAGTGTAGCGATAAGTCACTCTGATCTCCTTACATAATGAGAGATGAATACCTGGTTACATACTTACAGATACTCAACGTCAACAAAACAAAGGAGATGATTGTGGACTGCAGGAAACAGCAGAGGGAGTATCCCCCTATCCACATCGACGGGACAGTAGTGGAGAAGGTGGAAAGTTTTAAGTTCCTCGGCGTACACATCACGGACAAACTGAAATGGTCCACCTACACAGACAGCGTGGTGAAGAAGGCGCAACAGCACCTTGTCATGACGTTGGCCTGGGGGTAGGTTTATGACAGTCATAAATACCTCTTCAAACCCTTTTCCTCTCTCTACCCTACTGATGTTACATTTGCAAACCCTTGGTTAACATGGAGATTCTGGGAACATCAGAAGGTGGGGGGAAATGAACAATATTCTGGTAATCCGACCAATTTAACATATGCGGTGGTACTTAATGAATATGATGTCAGTTCGGTTGTCATCTGAGACATTCTCATCAATGATAAGATGACAGAAACTCGACAGTGGAAAGTCTACACATCAGAGTTATCGGATACACATGGAATTGTTGTTCAATTTAAATTTTTGAATATGAAATTATTTGTGATGTGATGAAATGTGATTTTAGCTTCTAAAATGTGAGATTTGGGTTTTCATAAGGTAGGTCTCTGCTCAATCAGTGGCCCGCCCCTGTGAAGGGACATGGGCTATAAAACTTTTCAAACACGCCCTCCTCTCCCTTCCTATATAAAGCCTTGACGACAATGTAACCTCATGTTCCGAGGATGTGAGGACGACGGTCCGATGTCAGAATGGTTCAGATAATAACTACAGAATGAAGCCAACATCAGCGTGAGCTTTGGTTGCGAATGGTATGAACTTTGAACTCTTATTCACTACAGAAGTGATACCTCCTAGCCGTTGAGTTAGCAACAGCAGCTGCAAACGCAGGTTAGGAAGGAACAGACAGAGTATCCTGTCTACCACACAACAACGTTACTAGAAAGTATTCAATTTAAGATAGCACAGCTTCTCGCTGTGTTCCTCAGTCTTCCCGCTCTTTCACTCAAACTCAGCCCCTTTTCTTTTGTGTAACAATCTGTCATATCTGTTCCGCCCGCTAGGGACATTCTCCTTCATGACGTAATTTGTAATCAAGTTATGATTGAATTATGTGTATGTGTATGTGTAATTCTGTGTGATTATGTAGGTATTTAGCAAATAAATAATTAAACCCAATTTTGTATTGCTGATTCAAATTGTTAGTCAGGGTTCGTGCAGATAACCAAGAATTTACAACTTTCAGATGAGACTGAATTAAGATGACGATTAATATTTACTGCTATTGATGTAAAATATTACTAGGTCTTTAAGAGTTTATTCGGAAGATAACAGCTCTATAAATATTATTGTGTGGTGCCTGACTCTCTAGTTAATTACATTTACATGATTAGCTCAATCAGGTAATATTAATTACGGAGAAATTATTTTATAGAATAGCATGTCATATCACTTAATCTGGCATAGCCAAAGAAACGAAACCTCTTCAACCTCAGGAGGCTGAAGAAATTTGGCTTGTCACCAAAAATACTCACAAACTTTTACAAATGCACAATCGAGAGCATCCTGTCAGGCTATATCACCGCTGGTACGTCAACTGCTCTGCCCACAACCTCCAGAGGATAGTGAGGGCTGCACAACGCATCACTGGTGGCAAACTACCTGCCCTCCAGGACACCTACACCACCCGATGTCACAGGAAGGCCAAAAAGATCATCAAGGACAACAACCACCCGAGCCACTGCCTGTTCACCCCGCTATCATCCAGAAGGCGAGGTCAGTACAGGTGCATCAGAGCTGGTTCCCAGAGACTGAAAAACAGCTTCTATCTCAAGGCCATCAGACTGTTAAACAGCCATCACTAACATTGAGTGGCTGCTGCCAACATACTGACGCAAATCTCTAGGCACTTTAATCATTAAAAATTGGATGTAATAAATGTATCACTATTCACTTTAAACAATGCCACTTTCTATAATGTTTACATACCCTACATTACTCATCTCATATGTATATACTGTACTGTGTACCATCTACTGCATCTTGCCTTTCACGTTCGGCCATCGCTCATCCATATATTTATATGTACATATTCGTATTCATTCCTTTACACTTGTGTGTAAAAGGTAGTTGTTGGGACATTGTTAGATTACTTGTTAGATATTACTGCATGGTCGGAACTAGAAGCACAAGCATTTCGCTACACTTGCATTAACATCTGCTCACCATGTGTATGTGACCAATAAAATTGTATTTTATTTTATTTGAGACAGTAGGTGACATTGACCTGTAAGTCAAATTCACAATCTGAGGCCTGTGTGGTATTTATAGTGTCTGAGGTGCTCCATTTGGCCCTGTGTTTGTTTTGGTCTTCTTTACCCTCCACCTTATAACAACAGACTGTTAGATCATGTCCTTCGATACAACTCTCACCCCGGGTCAGACATACTGGTGATTGTGTGATATAATGAGTATTTAGTATTTTTTATTAAGATCACTTGCTAAAGCAGCAGTTACTCTTCCTGGGGTCCACACAAAACATGAAACATGACATAATACAGAACATTAATAGACAAGAACACCTCAAGGACAGAAGTACCACTGCTACAACTTCTTCTCTAAGCCGGCCCTGGTATCTGATCTCACAGCACCAGTGTTCTGTAAACACCAGGAAGTTAAAGGAAACGATAACAGCAACCATCGCTGTCCATGTGTCCATGTGTCCATGTGCCTTCAGCAGTCTGATGCCAATATTATCAACAAATAGGAACGTTGAGTCTAACATTTTAGTCGAAGATACTCAACAGCACCAGTGTTCTGTAAACACCAGGAAGTTAAAGGAAACGATAACAGCAACCATCGCTGTCCATGTGTCCATGTGTCCATGTGCCTTCAGCAGTCTGATGCCAATATTATCAACAAATAGGAACGTTGAGTCTAACATTTTAGTCGAAGATACTCAACAGCACCAACAGACACTGGCAGAATCATGTGTTTGCAATCTGTGTCCTTGGTCCTTCTGTCTGACGTCAACATTATGCATGATCATGTGATGCCTTGCTGCTGTTGAATGTAAACACAAAATACCGTTAGAAACCCAGCATGGAAATGCAATAATCATGTGGAGTCCCCCTGCTTTGGTTTGAACATTGACCCCCCTCTAAATATTGACCCCCCCCTCTAAATGTGGCTTTATAATAATTTACTGTTTGATCTAAGATACCTGAGATTGGCCTTAGGGGCACATTTGACACACTGGGACATTGTCCAGGAAAACAGCTCTAGGTGACCCACATCTAGCGCCACACACGGTAGACTTCCTTCAAGTTCCAAGAAAGAAGTCAGCCTCAGTAGAACGTGACACTGATGCAGCGGATGTGTGCGATCAGGATGTGACCGAGAGAGGGACAGAGGGAGCCTTAATAATTACAAGCTAGTAAGAGCTAGATAGAGAGAGAGACATACTCAGACCCACAAAGAATTCAAAAACAAATCAAATTTTGATAAACTCCCATATCTATTGGGTGAAATACCACAGTGTGCCATCACAGCAGCAAGATTTGTGACCTGTTGCCACAAGAAAAGGGCAACCAATGAAGAACAAATACCATTGTAAATACAACCCATATTTATGTTTATTTATTTTCCCTTTTGTACTTTAACTATTTGCACATCTTTACAACACTGTACTGTATATAGCCATAATATGACATTTGAAATGTCTCTATTCCTTTGGAACTTTTGTGAGTGTAATATTTACTGTTAATTTTATATTGTTTATTTCACTTTTGTTTATTATTTATTTCACTTGCTTTGACAATGTAAGTATGTGTTTCCAATGCCAATAAAGCTCTTTGAACTGAATTGACTAAGAAAAATACAGAATGAGACAGATCAAGAAAAGGACAGAGAGAGAAAGACTGTGAGAGAAAGAGAGATCTAGATGAGTTATTCTGGTGTTTATTAGGCCAGTAGTGCTGCCGTCTGTCAATATGTTGTGCGTCAGTCAGTCTTAAAGTAGGCCTGAGGAAGTGAACAGACAAGGGCACCGGCTCACGAGACCAGACAATCAACCACCTATACTAGCAGGCCAACACCTCCATAGAGCTAGACCTAATGACACAGAACCACAAACCCAGTTTCACATATATTCCCACTGAAGTTACCAAATGGACCAATTCATCAGCAGCTTCTGTTCTGCTTGTTGCACTGCACTGATTATCGTCACACAACTGCCATCTGTTGGTCAGTGGTAGCTACTACAACCCAATTAAACTGACCCAAAACTATGTTTAACCCTAGCCTCAACCACAACCCTAACACTAACCCTAATCCTAACCCATTTTGGCATAACCATAACCCTAATCTTGGCATAATGATTCACTTTTTTTTAAACCATGGATTTCACTCAAGAAATTACCTCCTGAGGGCAGCACAGGGAAATGGGATCCCTCCCCTAGCCTTGTGTAACCCTAACTCTAACCATAATCTTGGCATAACCCTAACACTAACCTTTGCTTTAGACCGATCTTCAACCCTGGCTCAACCCCTTGACATACCAAACAGATGAATCACCTGAAAAGTATTGAATGTTTTTGTAAAAACAATTTTTGCATTTTATAACGTTTTAGCCAAATACTTTTTTACTCCTATTGATTTATCACTCTCACCCCAAAAAAACATGTTTAAAGTAATAGGCTATAGGCAACATATTTAATATTATGTGAATAATAAACCAAAGGGCTACTGCCCACTTAAGAGAATGAATGGAGGGAATGTGAGAAGGGGGTGGCGGATGTAGGCCAATGATACGTGACTGCGGGGTCTGCCATCCTTGCTTTAAAAAGTTTCAAGTCATTATTCTCTCTACCGCTATTCATCCCGGGTCCCGTTTGCTCATTGTTATTCTGCCCGAGTGAGTGAGTGAGTGAATGAGAGAGGAAGAAAGAGAGGGATAGTGAGCGAGAGAGTGAACGGGAGTGTGAACGGGAGTGAGGACATTGTGAGAGAAAAGGAGAGTGGTAAAGAGAGACAGAGAACGGAAGAGACCTGAGGCTTCTAACCGTAGGGAGTTTGATGCAGCGGTCGGGGTTTATTCGCGGTGAATTTTCTGTCCGGGTGGTGCGTGAAGGCATGTTGCTAATCGGCTCAACAGTGAGTAGAGGTACAGAACGGCACCAAAAGTCTGACGCCGATTTGTGTGAGTAAAAAAGAAGAGCGTGAGAGACAGAGAACGAAGGCGGGGGGGGGGTGATTGAGATTTAGTGCACTGCTGGGTGAAACAACCCCCCACTAACGAAGGGGAAAGCAATAGAAGAAAAGAAATACAAAAGGCAAACGGCGTTTCGGTCATCTGTTTTTTTTTCAACAATGAGCTCAGAAAAGGTACAATTCGACTTTGTATCAACTATTTTGCTGCTTATCTAACTTTGAATGAATTGCGCTGAGTTTTATATGTTGGTCTAGAGATCAACAGGTGTTGCTGAATGGGGCTATAGACTGGTGATACTGATTTGTTGAGAGAGTAATGTCTCTGATTTCGTCGACTTTCACAGCTCGATAATTCGTTTAACTTGGTTTAGAGAAGATGTTTCGTATTTTATTTATGTATGCCAATAAGAGTCGAAGTGATAAACACAACCTCAAATCCTCCAATCTGTTTATAACGTTCCTGTTTCACAGACATTTGTTTATGATATTTTTCACCTATGATGTTACATATCTGTCACATTTGTAATTGTTGCCAAAACCAGTGTAATCACTTGAAAACTCCTGCAAAGCTTGTCAACAGTTTTCAGTTGTTGACCTAGTAGCTGTTTCTGAAACATCTTTGGCAACAAAATGTAAAAATTGTATTTCAATACCTACATTACAAAAGCCGTTTCAGATCATTTGTGTTTTAGTACATTGATTATAGATTTGCTGTGTAATTCTATATTTGGCTATGTTGTCATTGTGCATGAAAATTGGTTCCCAATTGACCAACCTGGTTTGAATAACAAGAAATTAATTAACCTCTTAAATTGGACCTTGAGAATGTGCCCCAATCTGCAGATTAACGGTCAATTGACCAAACCCCAATCCTAACCGTCAGGACATAACAAGCATAACAGATTGTAGATCAGCGTTTATGGGGAACCAGAGGTAGTGTGTTGATTTGGCTAGAAAGAAGTCTTGGGTTTTTAATTTCGCCTTTATTTAACTAGGCAAGTCAGTTAAGAACAAATTCTTATTTACAGTGACAGCCTACCAGGGAACAGTGGGTTAATAACTGCCTTGTTCAGTGGCAGAAAGACCGATTTTTATATATATATATATATATTTTTTTTTTTTACCTTGTCAGCTCGGGATTCGATCCAGCAACTCTTTCGGTTACTAGCCCAATGCTCTAACCACTAGGCTACTTGACACCCCCAAAAATGTTTTTCTGTCCGGTCAATGATAGGATATTGATCAAGGAAATTCTTCATTGGATTTCTTCAGATATTGATAAGTTCTTTGTGCACTTCTGCTTACCCAATTAGTCTTACTCCAGTCTCCTTTTCCCCTCACACACCTGATTTACTTACCAAAAGGCACATCTCAATAGGTGGTCCAGGTATAACATGACACAAGTGGGGTGTGGGCCTTTCCTCTTTGGTTCTCTATTGCTCCTCAAACAAGGGGGGAGGCCAATGACATCACCTCAGACCTTCACACCAACCCTTACAGGAAAAACCACATGAATTTCACGTGATCACATGTGAATTGGGAAGTTAATGCGATAACGTGTGACAACATGGAAAACAATATGTGAAAACATGAAACTATACATGTGAAAACGTGATCACATTTGAAGTGTTCCAAAAACACATTTTCACATGATTTCATATGTGAAATTTCACTTGATATCAAGATTTTACACGTTTTTATTCTGTAAGGGTAATAACTCCTTGACGTTTGCAGTTGTGTCTAAAAAAAACACTTTTTCTCCCCAAAAATGACCCTCAAGTGTATGTACATTACTGTATTTATACTTGGGATATTCAACAGGAAAACGTCAAATTGCTAGAGGACGTCTTTAACATAAGCTCAGAGCCTCCTTGAACATAGGTAACAATAGTTGTACTTGCAAAAAGTCCATAGGAGGTCAGTTGTACTGTACAGAGCTGTAACCCATACATCTGTGGAATCAAATGATGTCGTCAGGTCTATTCAACAGCAGCCTGACCGATCAGTGTTACCCCAACACATGTCTGTCTGCCCAATGACCATCCACTGACATCAACAAGTGAGCCAATGCATGACATGCTGCAGAATGCCACACACACAGGATGTTGTCTGAAAGGAGCATGTGTGAGCCTTAGTGTAGAGTGAGGTCAGATGTGTGTGTGTTGTCCCACACGAGGACCACCATGCTGTAACACTAGAGAGAAGAGGCTTGTGTGAGCGCCACTGTACATTCATCATGGCTAGAGTACTGTAGGTTTACAGAATAGAACTTGAATGACTAGAATTATTTCTGAGACGTTCTATAATACTGTATCAGAACTGTGTCTATTCTGCCCACTCTATTTCCACCAACCCATGTAATGAAGTGTCATAAGCATGACACAAGTATTGCCTGAAGTGGTCTATATTACCAATCTTCTGATTGTGTCATGTAATAAGTTAGGCTTTATGGTGGAACAGTTTGAATGGCTTGTTACTCAGTGTGCTGTAGCTTGCAAGTAAGCATTTCACTGTATCGTTTAAATGTGCTGTATCCTGTGCATGTGACAAATACTTTGATTTGATTGGATTATATGTTAGAGTAAGAAATGCTGTTTTTTCCAGTAGGTGCTCCACCACTGCAGACACCATGTATTGTACAGGGATACCCTGGTGTATTTTGCTTAGGTCATGTGATCTGTGATACATCTATCACTTCTGCGTCTGAGTTATGAAGTAAAAAAAACGCAAACCCCCCCCATAAAAGATACGTTTTGGTAATAATTTTATCTTAAAACAGCAGTCAGACCCTCCTTTGATTCCAGGCCCTGAGGTTGTATTTCCTGCTTCCATATGGATGTGAATAACACGGCACTTCTTAACTTTTGCGATTGAGTCCACCAATTACTTTATCACTACCCTACATTAGGGCAACCCAAATGTTTCTGCTATCAGTTTGTTTCAGACCAGTCATAACCCCTCAGATAAGAACAATGGACTTTTCCAACACCAGGCACAACTGTCATGGCACTGAATCAACATTGGACCACAGAGAGAGAACCGTTGCTGAACTGACCAAGCTGTTCGGTGACAGAATTCCCCCTGGATTAAATAGCTAAAGTCACGCTCAACTCCGCTTTTCTCCTTACAGCCCTCCTTTGTTATCCTACAGAGATTACATGAAAAATGTTGACCCATATCGGATAATGGCGCAGGACATAAAGTCAACATTTCCAGTCGTTAGCTCTGGAAGGTCACCCTCTTGATGAGGAGCAGCCGAGGTTCCCAAAGACTGGCTCCGGACCCACTGGTGGGCTGTGGTTTATTCCTCTTGGGTCACGGCATAGGACTGCTAGAAGTCTTGGGAATAGACTTTACACAGTCCCAAACAACTCTAAAAGATGGGTCACAGCACAAGCATGTTGGGTGGTAGTTTAGGGATAAGCTGTCTGGTCATTGCCTCCTGTATGAATCATAGACCACTGATGAAAACCCTCCATCTCACTCTGTATGGGTGAGTGTGATTTGCCAGGTCACCTCCAAACACCTCGGCCTGAATACCTCTCTTGGGTGTCTGGTTAGACCTCTCATAGAAGTTCTTTATACTTGAATTAATTGTACATTTCAGTCCTTTGACAGACACTCTTAACCCTAATTCCTGTATGTTCCTATGGATAAGTGCCTTCCTCAAGGGCACAGCAACAGATTCTTCACCTAGCCTGTTCTGGGATTTGAACCAGAAGCCTTTTGGTTACTGACCCAACACTCTTAACCGCTAGGCTACCTGCCAACACTTGTTTTTCTCCATCTTTGTGTTTCCAGGGGACTTCAGTCTGCTGTTGTAAAGCCTAATACCCTCAGATACAGGGGAGGAGACTACAATACATAAACATTCTGAAACACCATGTCTCGTTCAGACGAGGTCAACAAGATGACAGAAAACGTGTATAAGGTACAGTGTGTGTAGGTTTGTTGCCTCCAAGAGCAATGAATGAGTCTGTAGATGTAGTCAGGCGAGTGCCCTATATAACTCTTTGTTGAAACTCAGTCTGCTAGCAGCAATGATCACAGACTGTGACTAAGTGGTAAGTTGAAGAGGAGACATGAATATTGTCTCTTGTTGTCATGTGTTTTGTAGGGGATTCTGGACCAGTTCAACCCCAGTCTGAAGAACTTTGTGACCATGGGGAAACACTATGAGAAAGCCCTGACAGGTGAGAGAGAGTGGTGTGCACACAGTATACTGTATAATGTGTGCTATAGCATATCTAGTGGCGTTGGGTGGGCAAGTTGGTAGGGCATGTTTGTTTGGACATTTTAATGATGGCTCTCTGGTTTCTGGCATAGAAGCTGCATTCCACCCAGGCCCAATCCTGAAGCCCATTTAGAGGGTCTTTGTTACATGGTGCCCCTCACTGAAAGGTGTTTTCCTCTCAGGAGTGACGGTAGCAGCCAAGGGATACTTCGATGGTCTGGTCAAACTGGGAGAACTGGCCAGCGACAGCCAAGGGTCCAAAGAACTGGGTGAGTGACTGGGTGAGTGACTGGGTGAGTGACTGGGTGAGTGACTGGGTGAGTGACTGGGTGGGTGACTCTGTGGGTGACTGGGTGAGTGACTGGGTGGGTGTATGAGAGAGAGAGAGAGACCGGGGGGTGGGGTGAGAAACACTAAGGGACTATGGGAGAAGAAGTGAGCTAGAGAGTGGAGGAACAAGAGAAAGTAGGGAGTGAGTGAGGGAGGGAGCTGAGAGAGAGAGAGCGAGCATGAGGGAACTGAGCGAGAGGGAGAGAGTGGGTTGATTGTTGAGAGATTAACAACACCACATGATCTCATTGTAATGCTGCAAACAGTCAGGAAGGGGGAGGGAGGGAGAAATGCCAGACACCACAAACTACTGTGCTGTGGGAGATAGACACACACATTCTTTACCTCATTGGCAGACTCACAGCTGACATCATAGGCTGAGAAGTTGAGAGATACAATCATTCAGTCAGTTAACAGCTCCATGTGAGATAAGATACTACTTTATTGATCCGACACCTCAGACACAATATTGCACATACAGACAACGTGAAGTCACAAGTGTTTTTTTCCCAGCCCTTTTATCCCGCTCTGTATCCTGCGTTGATGACGTATTCTCTGTATCCTGTGTTGATGACGTATTCTCTGTATCCTGTGTTGATGACGTATTCTCTGTATCCTGCGTTGATGACGTATTCTCTGTATCCTGTGTTGATGACGTATTCTCTGTATCCCTGTGTTGATGACGTATTCTCTGTATCCCTGTGTTGATAACGTATTCTCTGTATCCCTGTGTTGATGACGTATTCTCTGTATCCCTGTGTTGATGACGTATTCTCTGTATCCCTGTGTTGATGACTCTGTATCCCTGTATTCTCTGTATCCCTGTGTTGATGACGTATTCTCTGTATCCTGTGTTGATGACGTATTCTCTGTATCCTGTGTTGATGACGTATTCTCTGTATCCTGTGTTGATGACGTATTCTCTGTATCCTGTGTTGATGACGTATTCTCTGTATCCCTGTGTTGATGACGTATTCTCTGTATCCCTGTGTTGATGACGTATTCTCTGTATCCCTGTGTTGATGACGTATTCTCTGTATCCCTGTGTTGATGACGTATTCTCTGTATCCCTGTGTTGATGACGTATTCTCTGTATCCCTGTGTTGATGACGTATTCTCTGTATCCCTGTGTTGATGACGTATTCTCTGTATCCCTGTGTTGATGACGTATTCTCTGTATCCCTGTGTTGATGACGTATTCTCTGTATCCCTGTGTTGATGACGTATTCTCTGTGTTGATGACGCATTCACTGTATCCTAGTACTTCCGGCGCCGACAGAGATGGCCGCCTCGCTCTGTATCCCTGTGTTGATGACGTTCTATCCCTGTGTTGAGGAAACTATGCAGTGTTTTGTTTTTTTTACGTGTTATTTCTGACATTAGTACCCCAGGTCATCTTAGGTTTCATGACATACAGTCGAGAAGAACTACTGAATATAAGATCAGCGTCAACTCACCATCAGTACGACCAAGAATATGACTTTCGCGAAGCGGATCCTGTGTTGTGCCTTTCACCCAGGACAACGGAATGGATCCCAGCCGGCGACTCCAAAAAACGACTTTGAAAAAGGGGAAAACGAAGCGGTCTTCTGGTCAGACTCCGGAGACGGGCTCATCGTGCAACATTCTCTAGCATTCTCCTCGCCAATGTCCAGTCTCTTGACAACAAGGTTGATGAAATCCGAGCAAGGGTAGCATTCCAGAGGGACATCAGAGACTGTAACGTTCTTTGCTTCACGGAAACATGGCTCACTGGAGAGACGCTATCGGAGACGGTGCAGCCAGCTGGTTTCTCCACGCATCACGCCGACAGAAACAAACATCTTTCTGGTAAGAAGAGGGGCGGGGGCGTATGCTTTATGGTTAACGTGACGTGGTGTGGCCACAACAACATACAGGAACTCAAGTCCTTCTGTTCACCTGATTTAGAATTCCTCACAATCAAATGTAGACCGCATTATCTACCAAGGGAATTGTCTTCGATTATAATCACAGCCGTATATATTCCCCCCCCAAGCAGACACATTGATGGCTCTGAATGAACTTTATTTGACTCTTTGCAAACTGGAATCCATATATCCGGAGGCTGCATTCATTGTAGCTGGGGATTTTAACAAGGCTAATCTGAAAACAAGACTCCCTAAATTTTATCAGCATATCAATTGCGCAACCAGGGCTGGGAAAACCTTGGATCATTGCTATTCCAACTATCGCGACGCATATAAGGCCCTGCCCCGCCCTCCTTTTGGAAAAGCTGACCACGACTCCATTTTGTTGATCCCTGCCTACAGACAGAAACTAAAACAAGAAGCTCCCGCGCTGAGGTCTGTTCAACGCTGGTCCGACCAATCTGATTCCACACTCCAAGACTGCTTCCATCACGTGGACTGGGATATGTTCCGTATTGCGTCAGACAACAACATTGACGAATACGCTGATTCGGTGAGCGAGTTCATTAGAACGTGCGTTGAAGATGTCGTTCCCATAGTAACGATTAAAACATTCCAAAACCAGAAACTGTGGATTGATGGCAGCATTCGCATGAAACTGAAAGCGCGAACCACTGCTTTTAATCAGGGCAAGGTGACTGGAAACATGACCGAATACAAACAGTGTAACTAGTCCCTCCGCAAGGCAATCAAACAAGCTAAGCGTCAGTATAGAGACAAAGTAGAATCTCAATTCAACGGCTCAGACACAAGAGGTATGTGGCATGGTCTACAGTCAATCACGGATTACAAAAAGAAAACCAGCACCGTCACGGACCAGGATGTCTTGCTCCCAGGCAGACTAAATAACTTTTTTGCCCGCTTTGAGGACAATACAGTGCCAGTGACACTGCCCGCAACTAAAACATGCGGACTCTCCTTCACTGCAGCCGACGTGAGGAAAACATTTAAACGTGTCAACCCTCGCAAGGCTGCAGGCCCAGACGGCATCCCCAGCCGGGCCCTCAGAGCATGCGCAGACCAGCTGGCTGGTGTGTTTACGGACATATTCAATCAATCCCTATCCCAGTCTGTTGTTCCCACATGCTTCAAGAGGGCCACCATTGTTCCTGTTCCAAAGAAAGCTAAGGTAACTGAGCTAAATGACTACCGCCCCGTAGCACTCACTTCCGTCATCATGAAGTGCTTTGAGAGACTAGTCAAGGACCATATCACCTCCACCCTACCTGACACCCTAGACCCACTTCAATTTGCTTACCGCCCAAATAGGTCCACAGATGATGCAATCTCAACCACACTGCACACTGCCCTAACCCATCTGGACAAGAGGAATACCTATGTGAGAATGCTGTTCATCGACTACAGCTCGGCATTTAACACCATAGTGCCCTCCAAGCTCGTCATCAAGCTCGAGACCCTGGGTCTCGACCCCGCCCTGTGCAACTGGGTACTGGACTTCCTGACGGGCCGCCCCCAGGTGGTGAGGGTAGGCAACAATATCTCCACCCCGCTGATCCTCAACACTGGGGCCCCACAAGGGTGCGTTCTGAGCCCTCTCCTGTACTCCCTGTTCACCCACGACTGCGTGGCCACGCACGCCTCCAACTCAATCATCAAGTTTGCGGACGACACAACAGTGGTAGGCTTGATTACCAACAACGACGAGACGGCCTACATGGAGGAGGTGAGGGCCCTCTGAGTGTGGTGTCAGGAAAATAACCTCACACTCAACGTCAACAAAACTAAGATGATTGTGGACTTCAGGAAACAGCAGAGGGAACACCCCCATCCACATCGATGGAACAGTAGTGGAGAGGGTAGTAAGTTTTAAGTTCCTCGGCGTACACATCACAGACAAACTGAATTGGTCCACTCACACAGACAGCATCGTGAAGAAGGCGCAGCAACGCCTCTTCAACCTCAGGAGGCTGAAGAAATTCGGCTTGTCACCAAAAGCACTCACAAACTTCTACAGATGCACAATCGAGAGCATCCTGTCGGGCTGTGTCACCGCCTGGTACGGCAACTGCTCCGCCCACAACCGTAAGGCTCTCCAGAGGGTAGTGAGGTCTGCACAACGCATCACCGGGGGCAAACTACCTGCCCTCCAGGACACCTACACCACCCGATGTTACAGGAAGGCCATAAAGATCATCAAGGACAACAACCACCCGAGCCACTGCCTGTTCACCCCGCTATTATCCAGAAGGCGAGGTCAGTACAGGTGCATCAAAGCTGGGACCGAGAGACTGAAAAACAGCTTCTATCTCAAGGCCATCAGACTGTTAAACAGCCACCACTAACATTGAGTGGCTGCTGCCAACACACTGACTCAACTCCAGCCACTTTAATAATGGGAATTGATGGGAAATGATGTAAAATATATCACTAGCCACTTTAAACAATGCTACCTAATATTATGTTTACATACCCTACATTATTCATCTCATATGTATACGTATATACTGTACTCTATATCATCTACTGCATCCTTATGTAATACATGTATCACTAGCCACTTTAACTATGCCACTTTGTTTACATACTCATCTCATATGTATATACTGCACTCAATACCATCTACTGTATCTTGCCTATGCCGCTCTGTACCATCACTCATTCATATATCTTTATGTACATATTCTTTATCCCCTTACACTTGTGTCTATAAGGTAGTAGTTTTGGAATTGTTAGCTAGATTACTTGTTGGTTATTACTGCATTGTCGGAACTAGAAGCACAAGCATTTCACTACACTCGCACTAACATCTGCTAACCATGTGTATGTGACAAATAAAATTTGATTTGATGACGTATTCTCTGTATCCTTCCTGTGTTGATGACGTATTCTCTGTATCCTTCCTGTGTTGATGACGTATTCTCTGTATCCCTGTGTTGAGGACGTATTCTCTGTATCCTGTGTTGATGACGTATTCTCTGTATCCTGTGTTGATGACGTATTCTCTGTATCCTTGTTGATGATGTATTCCCTGTATCCTCTGTCCTTCCTGTGTTGATGACGTATTCTCTGTATCCTTCCTGTGTTGATGATGTATTCTCTGTATCCCTGTGTTGATTACGTATTCTCTGTATCCTTCCTGTGTTGATTCTCTGATCCTGTGTTGATTCTCTGTATCCTCTGTTGATAATGTATCCTGTGTTGATGACGTATTCTCTGTATCCTGTGTTGATAATGTATCCTGTGTTGATATTCTCTGTATCCTTCCTGTGTTGATGACGTATTCTCTGTATCCTGTGTTGATTACGTATTCTCTGTATCCTGTGTTGATGACGTATTCTCTGTATCCTGTGTTGATGACGTATTCTCTGTATCCTGTGTTGATAATTCTCTGTATCCTGTGTTGATGACGTATTCTCTGTATCCCTGTGTTGATGACGTATTCTCTGTATCCTGTGTTGATGACGTATTCTCTGTATCCTTCCTGTGTTGATGACGTATTCTCTGTATCCTGTGTTGATAACGTATCCTGTGTATATTCTCTATATCCCTGTGTTGATGGACGTATTCTCTGTATCCTTTGTTGATGACGTATTCTCTGTATCCTGTGTTGATGACGTATTCTCTGTATCCTGTGTTGATGACGTATTCTCTGTATCCCTGTGTTGATAATGTATCCTGTGTTGATGACGTATCTGTGTTGATGACGTATCTCTGTATCCCTGTGTTGATGACGTATTCTCTCTTATCCTGTGTTGATGACGTATCCTGTGTTGATGTATCCTGTGTTGATGACGTATTCTCTGTATCCCTGTGTTGATGACGTATCCTGTGTTGATCTCTGTATCCTTCCCTGTGTTGATGACGTATTCTCTGTATCCTGTGTTGATTACGTATTCTCTGTATCCTTCCTGTGTTGATGACGTATTCTCTGTATCCTGTGTTGATGACGTATTCTCTCCTGTATCCTCTGTATCCTGTGTTGATGACGTATTCTCTGTATCCTGTGTTGATGACGTATTCTCTGTATCCTGTGTTGATGACGTATTCTCTGTATCCTGTGTTGATGACGTATTCTCTGTATCCTGTGTTGATGACGTATTCTCTGTATCCCTGTGTTGATGACGTATTCTCTGTATCCTGTGTTGTGTTGATGACGTATTCTCTGTATCCTGTGTTGATGACGTATTCTCTGTATCCTGTCCTGTGTTGATGACGTATTCTCTGTATCCTTCCTGTGTTGATGACGTATTATCTCTGTATCCCTGTGTTGATGACGTATTCCTGTATCCCTGTGTTGATGACGTATTCTCCTGTATTCTCTCTGTATCCCTGTGTTGATGACGTATCCTGTGTTGATGACGTATTCTCTGTACCCTGTGTTGATGACGTATTCTCTGTATCCCTGTGTTGATGACGTATCCTGTGTTGATGACGTATTCTCTGTTTCCCTGTGTTGAGGACGTATACTCTGTATCCCTGTGTTGATTATCCTGTGTTGTATCCCCCTGTGTTGATGACGTATTCTCTGTATCCCTATGTGTTGATGACGTCTCTGTATCCCTGTGTTGATGTATTCTCTGTATCCCTGTGTTGATGACGTATCCTGTGTTGATGACGTATTCTCTGTATCCCTGTGTTGATGACGTATTCTCTGTATCCCTGTGTTGATGACGTATTCGTATCCTGTGTTGATGACGTATTCTCTGTATCCCTGTGTTGATGACGTATTCTCTGTATCCTGTGTTGATGACGTATTCTCTGTATCCTGTGTTGATGACGTATTCTCTGTATCCCTGTGTTGATGACGTATTCTCTGTATCCTGTGTTGATGACGTATTCTCTGTATATTCTCTGTATCCTGTGTGATGACGTATTCTCTGTATCCCTGTGTGATGACGTATTCTCTGTATCCTGTGTTGATGACGTATTCTCTGTATCCTGTGTTGATGACGTATTCTCTGTATCCTGTGTTGATGACGTATTCTCTGTATCCTGTGTTGATGACGTATTCTATGTATCCTGTGTTGATGACGTATTCTCTGTATCCTGTGTTGATGACGTATTCTCTGTATCCTGTGTTGATGACGTATTCTCTGTATCCTGTGTGTGATGACGTATTCTCTGTATCCCTGTGTTGATGACGTATTCTCTGTATCCTGTGTTGATGACGTATTCTCTGTATCCCTGTGTTGATGACGTATTCTCTGTATCCTGTGTTGATGACGTATTCTCTGTATCCCTGTGTTGATGACGTATTCTCTGTATCCTGTGTATTCTCTGTATCTCTGTGTTGATCCCTGTGTTGATGACGTATTCTCTGTATCCCTGTGTTGATGACGTATCCTGTGTTGATGACTATTCTCTGTATCCCTGTGTTGATGACGTATTCTCTGTATCCTGTGTTGATGACGTATTCTCTGTATCCTGTGTTGATGACGTATTCTCTGTATCCTGTGTTGATGACGTATTCTCTGTATCCCTGTGTTGATGACGTATTCTCTGTATCCTGTGTTGATCCTGTGTTGATGACGTATTCTCTGTATCCTGTGTTGATGACGTATTCTCTGTATCCCTGTGTTGATGACGTATTCTCTGTATCCTGTGTTGATGACGTATTCTCTGTATCCTGTGTTGATGACGTATTCTCTGTATCCTGTGTTGATGACGTATTCTCTGTATCCTGTGTTGATGACGTATTCTCTGTATCCTGTGTTGATGACGTATTCTCTGTATCCTTCCTGTGTTGATGACGTATTCTCTGTATCCTTCCTGTGTTGATGACGTATTCTCTGTATCCCTGTGTTGAGGACGTATTCTCTGTATCCTGTGTTGATGACGTATTCTCTGTATCCTGTGTTGATGACATATTCTCTGTATCCCTGTGTTGATGACGTATTCTCTGTATCCTGTGTTGATGACGTATTCTCTATATCCCTGTGTTGAGGACGTATTCTCTGTATCCCCCTGTGTTGATGACGTATTCTCTGTATCCCTGTGTTGATGACGTATTCTCTGTATCCTGTGTGTTGATGACGTATTCTCTGTATCCCTGTGTTGATGACGTATCCTGTGTTGATGTGTTGATGACGTATTCTCTGTATCCCTGTGTTGATGACGTATTCTCTGTATCCTGTGTTGATGACGTATTCTGTGTATCCTGTGTTGATGACGTATTCTCTGTATCCCTGTGTGTTGATGACGTATTCTCTGTATCCTGTGTTGATGACGTATTCTCTGTATCCTGTGTTGATGACGTATTCTCTGTATCCCTGTGTTGATGACGTATTCTCTCTGTATCCTGTGTTGATGACGTATTCTCTGTATCCTGTGTTGATGACGTATTCTCTGTATTGTGTTGATGACTCTGTATCCTGTGTTGATGACGTATTCTCTGTATCCTGTGTTGATGACGTATTCTCTGTATCCTGTGTTGATGACGTATTCTCTGTATCCTGTGTTGATGACGTATTCTCTGTATCCTGTGTTGATGACGTATTCTCTGTATCCTGTGTTGATGACGTATTCTCTGTATCCTGTGTTGATGACGTATTCTCTGTATCCTGTGTTGATGACGTATTCTCTGTATCCCTGTGTTGATGACGTATTCTCTGTATCCTGTGTTGATGACGTATTCTCTGTATCCTGTGTTGATGACGTATTCTCTGTATCCCTGTGTTGATGACGTATTCTCTGTATCCTGTGTTGAGGACGTATTCTCTGTATCCTGTGATGACGTATTCTCTGTATCCCTGTGTTGATAATGTATCCTGTGTTGATGACGTAGTCTCTGTATCCTCTGATAATGTATCCTGTGTTGATGACGTATTCTCTGTATCCTTCCTGTGTTGATGACGTATTCTCTGTATCCTGTGTTGATGACGTATTCTCTGTATCCTGTGTTGATGACGTATTCTCTGTATCCTGTGTTGATAATGTATCCTGTGTTGATGACGTAGTCTCTGTATCCTGTGTTGATGACGTATTCTCTATATCCCTGTGTTGAGGACGTATTCTCTGTATCCTGTGTTGATGACGTATTCTCTGTGTTGATCCTGTGTTGATGACGTATCCTCTGTATCCTGTGTTGATGACGTATTCTCTGTATCCCTGTGTCTTCTTGGGGATTCCAGGAGACACGTTATTCCAGATGGCCGAGGTGCACAGGCAGATTCAGGTTCAACTGGAGGACGTGGTGAGTGTTTACCGTGTGTGTCCTGTGTGGTGATATGATTGTTAACTATTGTGATGCTGTATGAATGATGGTGGAATATGATCTACAGTTGAAGCTGTTCCATTCTGAGCTGCTGTCCCAGTTGGAGCAAAAGCTGGAGTTGGACATTAAATATCTTACCGTGAGTTTATCTATGCATTTTCCTTAAACATATTTCCTTCTCTCTGAGCGCAACCACATTTCTGACTAACTATTTTTCTATCTGTTGCTCTCTCTCTCTCAATCCTTTTCTGCTCCCGTTCTCTCTCGATCTCAGGCCACGTTGAAGAAATATCAGAGTGAGCGCAAGTCGAAGTCAGAATCTATCGTGCGCTGCCAATCACAGCTCAAGAAGCTGCGCAGGAAGAGCCAGGGCAGTCGCCACCCCAACAAGTACGGAGATAGGGAGATGCAGGTAACTCATCCAACATCCCATTTTGTGTCAGTAGTGCTTTGAGTGTACGGTTTCAACGATGCATTTGTGTATTGGTGAAACACTTACAGTGGTGTGTTGACACTTGAGATTTGTGGGCTTTTCTTGGAAACACCACCAGACGAAATCATCTTACTCAGCATTACAAGGCACAGTCAAGTGTTTGTGTGTGTGTGTTTGTACAGTCTGTGTGTGCAGAAGTATGGATGAGATTAAATAGCAATCTGGCTCATCTGATTTGGCTTCCAGTCCTTACTGAAGTAAAAGTGGGGGATAGGGAAGAGAAAGAGGAGAAATCTTTGGAATGAGAAAACAGGAAATAAGAAGGGGTGGACAATGGAAGAAAAGGTTAAGGAAGGTGAGGGATAATATTTTGTGATTAGGATTTAGTTTATCGCTGCTCAGCAGACAGGATATGATGTCACTTCTTCCTTTTGGTCCCTCTGATGGGCCTCTCTCCCTACAGTGTATTATAAAGGTCACATATCTCCTTGGGGATGGCCTTATGCTGCACAGGCAGATTCAGGTTCAACTGGAGGACGTGGTGAGTGTTTACTGTTATTCTGATTGTTAACTATTGTGATGCTGTTTGGTGGAATATGATCTACAGTTGAAGCTGTTCCATTCTGAGCTGCTGTCCCAGTTGGAGCAAAAGCTGGAGTTGGACATTAAATATCTTACCGTGAGTTTATCTATGCATTTTCCTTAAACATATTTCCTTCTCTCTACAGCGCAACCACATTTCTGACTAACTATTTTTCTATCTGTTGCTCTCTCTCTTAATCGGGTTTTCTCTCAGGCCACGTTGAAGAAAGCTGGTCTCTCTCTCTCTCTCAGTCAGTTCTCTCTCGATCTCAGGCCAAAGAAATATCAGAGTGAGCGCAAGTCAGGCGCTGCCAATCACAGCTCAAGAAGCTGCGCAGGAAGAGCCAGGGCAGTCGCCACCCCAACAAGTACGGAGATAGGGAGATGCAGGTAACTAGCATCCAACAACACCATTTTGTGTCAGTAGTGCTTTGAGTGTACGGTTTCAACGATGCATTTGTGTATTGGTGAAACACTTACAGTGGTGTGTTGACACTTGAGATTTGTGGGCTTTTCTTGGAAACACCACCAGACGAAATCATCTTACTCAGCATTACAAGGCACAGTCAAGTGTTTGTGTGTGTGTGTTTGTACAGTCTGTGTGTGCAGAAGTATGGATGAGATTAAATAGCAATCTGGCTCATCTGATTTGGCTTCCAGTCCTTACTGAAGTAAAAGTGGGGGATAGGGAAGAGAAAAGAGGAGAAATCTTTGGAATGAGAAAACAGGAAATAAATAAGAAGGGGTGGAAAGAGAGGAGAAATCTTTGGAATGAGAAAACAGGAAATAGGGGTGGACAATGGAAGAAAAGGTTAAGGAAGGTGAGGGATAATATTTTGTGATTAGGATTTAGTTTATCGCTGCTCAGCAGACAGGATATGATGTCACTTCTTCCTTTTGGTCCCTCTGATGGGCCTCTCTCCCTACAGTGTATTATAAAGGTCACATATCTCCTACTCTGCTGCTTCTGTTATTCTGCATTCGTTTCTATGTGTGTGTTTACTAACCTCTGTCAGTATGTGGAGCTAATGAGTCGTCGTCAGGCTGAGCTGGACACGCTGGTTGCTGTGGGTTACCGCTCGGCACTGACTGAGGAGAGGAGACGATACTGCTTCCTGGTGGACCGCCAGTGTTCCGTTACCAAGCTGCTCATCAACTATCACTGCAAGGTACACACACACACACACACACACACACACACACACGGTCCCTGACCCCCATCCAACCTGCCTCTCCTTCCTCCCTGTGTCCAGGTGAGAGAGCTCCTGTCACAGAAGCTGTCCTCATGGCAACAGTCATGCTCCCAGCCAACCAGACTACCTGAACGGGCGCTCAACCTGCTGCGTCACACCGCCCCTCAGGGCTCTGGGGCATCTGGGATAGCTGAGCTCCTCCGACATGCCAAGCTGGGCGCTGCACAGCCAGAACAAGTGAGGACAAGGGGTTTCAGTTTCAGTTCATTAGAAGGAATTCACAGACAAATGTCTGAATTACATGTACTTCAGAAGATAAAGTGAAGTTATTATAAGATTTGGGTATTCTGTTATTTAGACAGCATTCAGATGGTTTTCAGTCATTTAGCAAAATTCCATTGTTTCTTCTCATCTCTCTGTCTTATCTCTCTCTCTCTTACCATTTCTCTCTTTCAGAGGCTGTCAGTACAGGAGGTGCCTCCCTTGTTGAATGGTGGCTCCCAGCAGCAGAGACCCATCCCCTCTTCTTCCCAGAGTGACATCCCCCCTCCCCAACATTCCCCCGGACCCCAGACCTTCCGCTCCCTCGCTGCCACTGGAGGTGCTATTGGAGGGAGTGGGGCAGGCTCCCCTCAGCAGACCAGCACACCTATTAGTGCCTCAGCTAGCCCCAATGCTAACAACAACACAAGTGATAATGCTATCACTAGTGCTAACACTCCCATCACCTCATCCACCTCCTCCACGGTTGGCTCCAGCCAAGCCCAGCAGACCTCTCTTCTCCTGGCCACCAGCACCTCCAGCCTTTCTCCTAGTCTGATCCCCTCCACTGTGCTTTCTCTCAGCCAGGGTTCCCCATCCTACTCCTCCCTACAGGGCCTGGCCCTGCCGTTGTCCCTCAGTGCCCCTCACAGTCCTCCACTACCCCACAGTGCACCTCTCTCCAGAGCCATAACCCCCTCGCTGCACCACCAGGGAGTGCTAGGAGGAGGGAACACACCATTGCTGTCCCATAATCCCATGCTGATGAAGGCAGCGGAGATGTATGGAACGTCTACGCTGCCGTTGCCAAGGAGACCAGTCAGTGAGGCCCGGGTGGGAGGGTTTATGGGTAGGTTTTAATACCCCCCCCTTCACTTCTTGTCCATTTCTTTCCCAATGTGATGTCTATTTAATTAATTTCACATTCCCTCTATCTTCCAGGTTCCACTCTGCCCAGAGACAGAGTTCTCCCTCTCTCCAGCCCGTCTCGTGTGGAAGCCATATTTGCCCACGCTCCTGTGGGTTCAGAGGGCAGTGGAGTGGGCGGGGCCTGTTTACTTCACTTCCTGCCAGGTGACGCTCTCAGCCTCCTCATCTCTGAGCCCAGAGATGGGTGGCACTATGGCCAGAACGAAAGGACGGGACGGTAAGAGTTAGAACCCACTATTCAGCTGTACAAAACCCTACAATTCTTCAAACACCAACTGAGGACTGTTCTGAAATGACATCTTCAGGCAATCTATGGGTTTTCTAGGTTATATACAGATAATACCAAAACAATTCCTCCCTCTCTCCCTTACAGGAAAGGCTGGTTCCCTTTCTCCTACACTCAGCCCTACCCCAACACCTTGGATCCCCTCGACAGCAGGTCCATTACCATAGAAACAAGAAACTGTTATGATATTGTCATTTCATTCCTCAAAATGTTATTGTCTTAAATGGAAGTTATGATTCAATCTTGACACTGTAACTCTAGAAATCCTTCCGCTATGCTCTCCACCCTTCCCTGTATTGACTCTGATCTAACAGCCTAGCTGCAACGTTGTCAACAACATTGTCTGTCAGTACGATAGCGATGTCTACAAACTGGCAGTGATGATTTTGGCTTATTCACAGGAAGCTGAGAGAGATCACTGACACTTTGACACAGATATGCTGTTTTTTTTCTCTAAGTGTCATTATCATTTTGAAGTGTCCATGCCAAGCAAAGAGACCGGGCCTTTAGAGAATGAATGACCCTCATTCTTTCCATCTACCTAAGCTCTGTCCTAATCTTCTACCACCTCGTAGGTCCCCTTTGCTCTCCAAGATCAACAGTACAGTTGATGAGTTAGCATGACCACTTTCCTCCATTTATCCTCAGTCTGAAATGTCAGAACAATATGCCTGCTATTGTCATTAAGGATATTGAGTTGAGCAAGACACTTGGAAAATGAACCATATACCACTGGTTTCTCTCCAGCTCCCCGCTCCTCTCTAAGGTCAACAGTACCAGTACGGGTCAGTTAGATAAGCTGGTCTCCCCTGGCCTGCCTGCCCTGACCCCTGAGTCCGAGGAGGAGCGCTCATTCCCCCCTCAGAGGGTCAGCACCTTCCGCCCGCGCCCATACAGCATGGCCGACTCCAACCAGGTCAGCCTGAGGCCGAAGGTCAGAGGTGAAGGGGTAGAGTGGGCAGGGCCCCCTGACCGACCGGCTCTGTCAATGCTGATGCAAGAGGTATAGATGGCTTATAATGACAGAATATAATGTAGATATGATATGTAATGGGTTAATAACACTACGATCTTCATCGCTTTTACTACAGCTCTCCTCAGACTTCACCTCTCCTCCACCCTCCCCAACCTGGTAAATGCATTCTTTATATTATTTATACAGTAGACATACTGCATTGCAGTAGTCACCAACTCTGATCCACTTTAGATAGATGACTGTCGATAAACGTGTCTAAGCTCCTGTCATGCCTGATATGCACATTGTCTCCCTGGCAGGACCAACCCATTTGCCCATGTCCGGCTCAGAAAGACGGTGACCAACGATCGCTCTGCACCCATCATCGAATAGAACATGGTCTCCTTGAACAGGCATCCAATGGAGAGGTGTTAATAGGAAACATTCATGTGTTTTGAATTTGTTTTCAGAGTCCAGTAACTGTTGGTTGAGTTCTCAACTGTTGAGCCTTAAGAGAAAGCCTTAACAGGCGATGGTTTTGGGGAGGAGATTCTCCCAGCAAGTATCAGTTTAGCTAGCTAACTTGTAACTAGTTAGGTAAACCTTTCTGTTCATGTTGGTTATTTACAAGTGCTGATTAGATGTGTATTAATAAGGCCTAAGTCAAAATACAGACACTTATGTTGTGTTATTTTGAAGATAGAAGAATCAAAGCTGAAATTTGAGTGACATAACAGTGATTGTCAAAACCCTTTGGACAAAATGAGATCTTGAATAAAAATCCACCATAGTATTTGAGAATTATAGAGTAAAAAGATGAGTGTGGGAGTTGGAATTTAAAAAGCTCTGTGATGTTAGTAAAAACACAAACAGATGACGGCCATTTTCTTGGCATGTCTCAACATTAACATTTGAGCCCTGGGCATTACTGATAATTTTATAATGTTCTTTTCATTTTACAACACTTTTCTAGAAGTAACCTTGGTAGAAAATGTTTTGTGTTTTTTGTCTGTACCCTTTCAGGGACTGGTTCCTGGTAGCAGCCTGTAGTTGGGTAATAGTTTAATGAATTATAGCATACTTTACTTGTACCATTAGGAATTGTCTTAAAGGACAGGCTCCTGTTTTATCAGTATTTTCATCGAGGAGGTTTTTTGAGAAGAGTTATGCAGAGATATGTGTGTATGATCCAGGAAAATCCAAACATGTTGAAGAATTGTCTTTTTTTTCATGGTTGGGATTCAATTAGAGTATGTTTAAACACATTGTTAGCTAGGCAGATGTATTTTCACGATAGATGCAGACCTACCAATCACTTGTTGATTTATCACATTTGTACAACTTAATTTACATGTTCTCTGTATGGAGATTTAAAGAAAGGTGTATTGATGTTGCTTACTGATGTCATCAGCACAATGCTGGGTAGGAAATAGTTCAACACCAATATTTTTTTAAATAATCATTTGTTTTAATGTGCGGTAGTTTTTGTATAAGGAATTACATTTTTAAAATCAACTGATCAATTTACAAAGGCAATTGATATGATATGTTATACACAGAAATATGTTGCATTGCAAAGCTATTGCTGCTAGTTTGGGATGTGTAGATTGTATTGAACCTTCAAGAGTCTCCGTTATCGACAGAAACGTATTAATAGAAGTAAGAAGGAGCAACCGTACAGATGTAGGATCTTTATTTGATCACTCTTTTGTTGTTGAGAATGTCCCTGCGTAGCAGGAAATGCAAACTTGTAGTGTATTTTAGTTTTAAAAAGGCTTCTAAAGTGTGTCTATCAACCCCTATAAAAATGTAGATTAATTTACATTTCTTGTTGCTGCAGGATTATTTTCCTGCAACTGGCTAAAATGAAGATCTTACATCTGTAACAATGCATCCCTGTGGGGTGAACTGTACTTCTATTTGTATTGGACAGGTAGAAGAGGAAAGAAACAGTGGAGGGTTTGGCGGATGGGTTTTCCTGGACAGTAGGTTTGAGAAATTGGCATTGTGTTGAGGGATAAAAGTATAAGAAAAGAGATGGATTCAGCTGGTTCGTTTTTACTAGTGTCTTCTCGATTGATTTAGAATTCGACTCCAACAGATTGTTCACATCTAGCAGATTTTAGCTGCACGTTTACCAATTGCAAACCGTACAGAACCTTATTTAAAGGGAGAAGACTGATTGTGTTTATGAAGTCTAACTTTGAAAGTGTTGAGGAAAGTATTTGGAAAGTGGAACAGTGTGTGAGCAAGTGTCAATGGTAAACGAGATGTAGAA
The DNA here is from genome assembly GCF_018296145.1 of Oncorhynchus tshawytscha. Taxonomy (NCBI): domain Eukaryota; kingdom Metazoa; phylum Chordata; class Actinopteri; order Salmoniformes; family Salmonidae; genus Oncorhynchus; species Oncorhynchus tshawytscha. Next base: position 4,844,193 of record NC_056431.1, read on the forward strand.
AGTATTTTTCTCTCACTTTCTCCATGTCTGGTGTCTCTCTAGACTGTCATCTGGTATCTCGCTGGTGTCTCTGTCATCTAAACTGCAGTTGAGAGATTAAGGGTGGAAATATGTGGCTGGGAAATGGAGTTTCTCTGTATGATCTTTATTCAGATTTCCGGCCCTTACAGCGTATAGTTCCTTCTCTCCTCATGTTTCTGTATCGTATTAACTTGCATCTCTAACCTAGCCTGTGAAATGAGTGACTTTCTTGCTATGGTAATTCTAACACACAATAAAAAACATTTCTGTTGATTTAAATACTGAGTATAGTGGAATTACATAGTTGAAGTTTACTTATGTTTGTACAAATTGCAACAAAAATTTTTTTTTTTGATCTTGTTTAACTTTGTTATTCCTTAACCTTGCACCTTTTCACCGTCCTTACCTTCTTCAAAATATGACCTTTCAATGTCAATCTAGCTATATGAGAATGGGATCCAGTTGTAAAAGGCGAAAGAAAAATGATGCTGTGGTGACTATTCAGGATCTTATATTCCGGATGCCTCTGTTAGTAGGATTGTCTTAAATACGTGTTTAAGAACAAAACAATTGCCTCTGCCACTACTTTTATTTCCGTCTTTTAATTTGTTTTGTTATATCATTTTTTTGTTACTTCATCTGTAGCTTTTTTCTCTTTAAAACAGCTGTGTCTTTCCGAGACACAACAATCATGGTCACAGTATAAAACCTTACAAATACACACACATTCCTGATACCACTGTTATTGTATTTCTTTCAAATGAATACTTCAATAAACATGTTAATCACTATACCCAGTGTTCATCTTCGCATTGAACAACCAAACCATTTAGCTGGTATTTGATTTAAAATCTCCTCGGCTTCAGTGGAATTGAGTGGCCACAAATGCCTTAATCCATAAGACCCTATGCACATAATTAGTACAATTTTACTGTAGGCAATAGTTTCAGGAGTCTTTTTTATTTTACGGTATCCAATTGGTAGTTAGTCTTGTCCCATCGCTGCAACTCCTGTATGGACTCTGAAACACAACCCAGCCACACTGTTTTTGACACAATTGCCCGCTTAACCAGCCGCACCAATGTGTTGGAGGTAATACTGCACCATGCATTGTGCCCGGCCTGCCACAGGAGTCGCTAGAGCGCAATGGGACAAGAACATCTCTGCTTGCCAAACCCTCCCCTAACCCGGACGAAGCTGGGTCAATTGTGCACCACCCCATGGGTCTCCGGGTCACGACCGGCTGCGACAGAGCCTGGACTCGAACCAGGATCTCTAGTGGCACAGCTGCACCATTCGGGAGGCCCCAGTAGTCTATGTTCTTGATGATAAAGCATTCCGATGCCCTGATTGTTTTTATGTGTAAAATAACATTTCCACTTTGCATGGACAATAACATTTTTCTAATGTATATTGTATAATGTATAATGTATATTTAATGTATTTTATAAACAGATTTAAGTGTGGCCATATATGTGGGTGGTGGGGAACCATAGAAAGTCAGATGTACGAAGAGCCTCCAGCACCTCCTCTGAGATAAGGGTGCGGGCTGGACTGCTGAACATCCCAGCCTCCTGGAACTCTCTGGACCAGCCAGGGGCCCCCAAGGAGGTGGCCTGCTGGAAGGGACCTGTGGGGCCGAGTCTGGTTTCCAGCCTTCAGATGAGTCCTCGTCATGGGAGCTGAAGGGGTCTTTAGGGAAGTCTCCTGAAATACAGTGTAGCATCTTGACTGTTTCTCATGCTGCTCAAAATTCAAAGATTGCTGTAATTCCGTAACTAAAAACTAGCTGGATCGGCATTCAAACTTCTTTCATCACACCAGTTAATTGTCTAACAGGATGTAATAGGTACAGTCAGATACTGTATTCCAGTATTCCAGTTCCACTAATAGGTACAGTCAGATACTGTATTCCAGTATTCCAGTTCCACTAATAGGTAGTCAGATACTGTATTCCAGTTCCAGGCACCAGAGTTGCACCACTTCTGTTCCAGCCCAACACACCTGATTCAGTTACTCAACTAAACATTTACAGCCACTGATTAGCTGCATCTGGTGTATTAGTGCTGGGCTAGAATAAAATGTGCAACACTTAGAAACACAAGCCAGCTGAGATAAAGCTTCTCCAGCCAGCAGCATGCCTCATCTGCACTGAGTGACTGTCTTCCTGAGTGACTGTGAAGATGACCACTGGAATGAACTCTCAACCACACAGCGGCACTCTATATGTTTTTCTGTCTATCGCCTGCAGCCCAGCCACCAGCAGATACACGTTAGTACCACTGCTTTCCACATCATATCCCAGGAGAAAAGAGAACAAGTGATTGGAGATTCTACATTTGGAGCAGGTGTTCATTTCAAGCTCTCTCTGTGTTGCCAAGAGTTGTGAGTTCCTCAGTGACCTGAGGTTGCTTAATAAAGGGGTCCTCAGCCCTGTGAGGAAGAGGTGTAACCTGAACACAGACAGACACCCCCAGAAGTCCCATAGATAAAAGAGAGCAGAGAGCTTTATGGACACAAAGCAGACCAAAGGTGCCATAATTAACCAATACTTCCCAAACGGGATGATATCAGAGGGCTGTGTAATCTGATTTTTTAAATAAATTTTCTGGATGTCAAAGCCACATTTAAAATTCTATTTCCCCACTCCTTTTTTGTGGTCATCCATCATCTCAAATCCACTTGACTGCCAGACATTTCTTGTGTGTGTGTAGGGCTAGTAGCTTGTAGTTCTAAAGTCTGTTGCCTATTGTATAAAAGTACATAATAGGTTAATGCAGTATACATTGTATATTAGTAGGTTTCCTAACATTCATTTCTGAATTGAATCAAGGGTGTATTAATCCAATGAGGTTGTGAATACCTTTTGAATTAGTTATTTTATTTAAAAGAAAATATGTAGTGTTTCACAATACAAATGCTACAATATTCATAAAAATGGCCAAATCATATTGACAACAAATAACATCCCAACAGAATCCAAGAGCAAAGTTGGTGGTATTAAATAGATGATCTTTATTGAGGGCAATCTACTGAGAAGCAGACACAGAGAGACAGGAACAACGGGCTGTGGTCTGTACAGGGAAGGGAATGTGGACGGTTACAGGCTTTTAATCCAGTCCAGGTTTGGTCCTTTAGGGTCACAAGGGTGGCTGGGGACATCGTCCATCTTGCCATTGTTTCGCACAGGGACTGGGGAGAGAGGAAAAAGGTTTTCTTTAAGATGCCATCAACTGTCTAGGGCCAGACTTAATTATTTGCTCATAATGGTTTAATGGCTTACCTGGGTAGTTGTATGGCACAGCTGCATTCATCATGCCTGAGTACTTCGTTAAGGGACTCACTAATGGAACAGTAACGGCTGGGAAGAAATACATGAAATATCAATGATATGTTACACCAAGTGATCACACAACTCAATTCAGGGAGGGCTGAAGGCCAGTGCACACAAGTTTATTCTATGTGTATCATGTAATGTCAGAATCCATAAGGTGTAACTACAGTTGAATTTAGCATATTGTAAGATATGAGCATTACAACCTGTGATGTATAATTTGAGAGATGTACTGACCGAGAAGTCCAATTGCACAGGCGGCCAATACCACTGGCTCCTTATTCCACGCATTCTTCAGGAAGGCTCCAATTCCTGGCAGGAGAAGCAAACAGACATTTAAGTTACAGCGGGACAAATGCACACTGTGTTATGCATGATCTATGATCCAGTGATTGATGAATGTTTTAAGGATTTAGCTAGGTACAAATAGCTAGCCTGGCTAATATGACTTGAAACTACATGTCATATGCCCATTAGTTTGAGTCTATACAGTATTGTAAACATGACAGCATTGCGCAGATAAATACTGAAGATGAAGCTAGAAGATCAACCCTAACCAACTGCTCTGTTTACACCAGGGAACGCAGGACACAACGTTTGGGAACATTCAGATAGAAATACGCTATCTACAACAAACATGCCTCTGACATGTAGAATAAGAATCACATCAGCTCTAATTAATGGGATTTCTATCTGCAAAGTTCGACAACTGAACGTGGCCCAGGTTTACGCTCAGCTCAGTCAGAAGAGAGCAGTGGACTGTGGAATGCAAGCGATTAAGATTGGAGATATTTAATGATCAAAATACTACATTTTGATTTGAGCTTTGACCTAAAAAAAAAAAAGGTTAGGTAAAGAATGAAGTGGAGACGCGACATGCAGCTAAAACAAATCGGCTAACACTATGTTGGTCCAAGGTCACATTATTCGATTGGCATGGTAAATTAAAGTATGCATACAAAATTAGAGTTGAATACAATATTTACTTACAATTAATCATACACTAGCATTATCAGAACACCAGTGTTTGCTTGACAGAGGACTCAAGCATAAAACGAAACAGCTAGCTCGCTAATAGCAAAGTACACCCACCAGCCATGTTGCTCTTTGTAGTTTTGCCGGGCTGGGGAACATGGGAACTGTAGTCTACATAATGTCGTATAATTATTGCGCCAGTTGCAAGAACACAAAAAGGTTGTTTGACAGCGTGAAATCTGCGGTGATGCATTGAGCGCTGCAGTCAATGGATCGGGTAAAATATGTTTAAAGTGTCAGTCAGACCATCCAGATACAGTAGTTAGTCGTAAATCTTTAAAAAAAAATGCTGCGCATGTTAGATGCGTTTCAGTAACGTCGTTAGCAAGTTAGGCTAACATTAGCTAGTCGAATGTGTTGTCATCTCGGTTTAATCGTTTTCAAGAGAGGCTCATGTTAACGAGTTGTGATTTCGTTAACCAAATCAAAACTCAAGTCACCTAAATGTAGTTTTATTTGGAGTTGAGGACGGTGTAGCTTATTTGTTAACGCTGTCTGCAAGCAAATAGTTATTATGGTAACTAGCTATAACATGCCTAAAGATAGCCTCACATAGGACGAGGCGTCCTTTAGTGTAGGGCTAAAGAAAATATGCTGTCAGGTTGAGTCAATAAATTAACCTTACCTGTTTGTCAAATGAAGTGTAGATTCGTGACACCGTCTAGGACGTGATTTATGAGGGGGTGAACGATCTTATTCCTCCTTCCACCCCTCACTCAGATGATGGAGGATTTCTCCGGCCTGGCCCTGCCTCCTCTCTTTGGGGGCCACATCCTGGAAGCAGAGCTGGAGCCAGGTGGGGTGGAACTGGGCCCAGGGGAGGTAAGTAAGAGTTCTGAGTCAGACTATTATGAATCCAGTGGCTCGGTTGGTTGGAAATGGAATATGGTGCTAGAGCCGGGGTATTCAACTCTTACTCCATGAGGTCCAGAATCTGCTGGTTTTTTGTTCTACCTGATAATGAATTGCACACCCCAGGTGTCCCAGGTCTAAATCAGTCCCTGCTTAGAGGGGAATGATGAAAGAAACAAAAAATGGTGTGTGCTAAATGACAGTTTTTATCATTAGGTAGAGCTTGGCCCTGGGGTCAGTGAGTTGCTAGAGGGTAGAGGTCAAGGGTCAGGAGCAAGGCCAGAGCAGCAGGAGGAGAGGAGAGAATTGGAGAAGAGGAAGTACCTGGCTTTGATCAAGAGGTGTAAGGAGATCGAACAGGTGAGTGACTGTGGGGAATCATTTTTGTGTGTGAATGTACGACCCTGCCAAGTGTGGAATTTTATTGCGCCTTTACTATCGTATCTTCAGGTAGTGCTCTATTTAAGAACAAAGTTATATGGATGAGCATCTGTGAACATATAGTTTGCTGTTGGTAATGCCAGTGCACACATGTGGCATAAAGAAATGCATGGTAATGAATCCTTTCTAGGGTTGCAAAATGTTCAATACATTTTCTGGTTTTACAGAAATCCTGGTTGGAGGTTTCTGGATTTCCTGCTTATTCCCTCCTGATTCTGGGAATCCTCCAACCAGGATTTTGGTCAAACCAGGGCATTTATTGACCGTTCCAGGAATTTTGCAACCCTAATCCTTTTACCATTTTCTCTGCAGGTGAATGAGAAGATCCTTGGTCGCCTTCACCAGGTACAAAGACTAACACGTCACATGAAGAAAGAGCGAAGGTAAAAAAGAACTGAAGCTCTTTCTGTCCTTTCATTGGTTCATGTCTTTTTCAGTCTATGGTCTATTGGCCTCTCCATTGTAAATACAGGCTAGCTCAACTACAACAGCAACTGAACTTTCCTACTGTAGGTTCCTAATGAAGACCCTCGATGCCCATGGAGATGACTATAGAAATGCACAGCTCACCATATCGCTTGAGGTGAGAATGAGATATTTAAAAAAGTAAGTGTTTCTTTAATAATAAACCAGCAGTTTCATGATATACAGTTATAGTATATTGAAATTGAATAATGATTCATTATTCAATCTTTCACCATTAACTTTGATGGTGATGCAGAAAATGTCAACTGGGAAGGTTTTCTGTTGGCATGAAACTGGAGAACTCTTCTGAAACTGAGTTTTCCCCCCACATACTACATCTTTATACTAAAAGCAACACTGTTGTTGTTTCAGGAAGAGTCTGGTACCCATTTAGACATTGGCCCTGGAGCAGAAGATGATCGGCTGAATGACCTCCCTAGCTCCTCCCCCTCTGTCCCTTTCCAATCCACAGTGGGATCCAAGAAGAAGAGGCATCGAGTTCTAAAACAGGAGAAAGACCCACAGGTGTGTGAGACGCACTCATAAACCTTGAGTGTGAAATTAACGTGCACTCCCAAACTAAATGAATGAACAAAGACTGTAGTGGTGAAATGTTTGTGCGACTATGTGCAGAGAAAGGTGACGGCTTCTCCTTTACACTGACAGTGCATTGCGTATTCTATTCTGTGCATATGGAACAGATTGCACTGCAGCGTTCTCCAATCTGGCAGACGACAGATCTGTCAGTCTGTTTCCCTACAGTGGTTCTGTTGTTAACACCATCTTCACTCCTCTCCACAGACTGACGCAGACATCTCCATGTTGGCAGAGACGCAGTTCAGTGACTTTCCCAGTCCAACCACTTTGTCTCACTGACCAGGGGAATGGCCGGCTGCTAGTGGGAGGAGAATTGAGGCAGCATTCTGTTGCTTGGACTCCCACTTCCCCAGACGTGATGTCACTGAAACGCATACAGCCAGAGCTCTTTGTGATGTTCTGAAAGTTGTATTGGCCTTGAGTGCTGAAATGATGGAATAGGATGAAGCTACACCTGATCTAAGGTTCTACTATGCGGATGCTGTCTACAGAACCTTGCAGATAGAAATGAAAAACGTAGTGGATATGATTATCATTTAAGCACAACTATGATCTGTGGAAATGGCTGAAGGTCTTGACCATGGTAATCCACCCATTCTGATCGAGTAGAGAATGGATGGTCCGGTCCTTGCGGAAGTTACATTGACAGTACATGTATTGATGTGAACCTTTTATCAGGATACTCTGAACATGTTTTATGATTGTTTGTCGACTTGATGCCTACTAAATGTTCCGTATAAAATGTTTATTCAGAACTTCAGGATTCAGTTTTTTTATATATATTTTACCATTGACCCATCAATAATCTGATAAACCAATCACAGGAAAGTATACCTGTGGAAGTTGTCCAACGACGGTGGAGAATTTGGTCCTATCATAGCTTGGAGGTAGGGTTTAGGGCGGAATCCACATTTTGTGGGTGGGATTTAGCTACCGTCCATCTTTAGTGTACTGTACAGCCAGATTGACGAAAAGAAAACAAAATTTGGAAGTAAAGAAGACTGGGGAAATAGTTTTAGTTCTAATTGAAAGAGACAAACGAAAAGCCCAAACCCTAGGTAAATGTCTAAAACAAATGTGAATTTAGCTGGTTGACACAGTTTCCCTAATTTTCATAAATTACCAGCTAGCTAGCTAGCATTGTGATTGCAGTAGCTAGCTACATTTGCTAGCATTATAACAATTGCCAACATAACGTCAAATGTGCCCAAAATATAATCGCAATATATACACTTCATGCATAATAATGCATCGAATAGCAATTGCATTGGAATGAGTTGTCGAAACCTGCAAAACAGCATGTGAATTGGCTACGTTAGCTAGCTGGCTAATGTTGCTGACATTTCCAGCGAGACATCTATTGAACTGTTTTACGATTGATGAAAATAGTGATGTACGCAAAAATTATAAGCATGTTAATTCTTTGCTAAACTATGGTACATTTCGTTGCAAGTGTTTGTATTATCTGTAGCTAGTTGATGCTAGGAAGCTAGCTAGGGACTTAGATACAATGCAATCAATGTTCATTGTGTCTGTTTGCATTATGTTTTTAGCTAACGTTAATATGTTATCTCCTTCTATCAATGAAAGACGGTATGAGGACATTGTCGTAGTGAAGCCATGGCTGATAAGAGAAAACTCCAAGGTAACTGTAGCATAGAGCGATGATGGACTGGACACTGACCTCTCACACTCTTTCGATTATCAGTTATTTAAATTATTTGATTAAGCTTTGAGATTCAATGTAATATGTTAGTCCAGTAAAATAGATTGGCATATTTTCATAATGACCTCTTTCTTTCCTCTCCCCAGGTGAAATTGACAGATGTTTGAAAAAGGTAGCTGAAGGCGTAGAACAGTTTGAAGACATTTGGCAGAAGGTGAGGACTCCTTAACACTATGCATTGCATATTCACTGTGCATGAAACAATGATTTGTCTCCTATCAAACAAACTGATCTTTGTCACTTTGTTTCACAGCTTCACAATGCAGCCAATGCCAACCAAAAGGAAAAATATGAGGCAGACCTTAAAAAAGAGATTAAAAAGCTACAGGTAAGACTAATTGCCTACTAATAGTAAGAAATATATGAAGCTGTCTTAATATCCCATGTTGTCTGCTCACACTCATAAAGCTATGGGTCTGTACTTAAGTTCTAATTGTTGTTTTCTTGTCATCTCTCCTGCAGCGATTGAGGGATCAGATAAAAACATGGGTGGCATCAAATGAGATCAAAGACAAAAGGCAGCTAGTGGAGAATCGCAAGGTCATAGAGACGGTAATACTCTCCAAAATAGCTTCTTTGTTTAACACTGATAGGAGAAAAGGGCGATTAGGTCTCCACCATATTGTGTTTACCTTTCAACTAGGGCCAGGACGATACCAGTGTTACGATACTCGTTAGTACCGTGGCAAGGAAACAAAACACGAAGCAGATAAACATTTTTTTTATCATTATGTTGGCCAGAGGGACATTTATTTTCCAAGCTATAGCACACAATATTTTACATACAGCATGGTTTTAAAGGACCATAGCCATAAGACTGATAAATAGTTAATTAAATGGTTCTATGGACTATCTGCATTAACCCTACCTCAAATCCCAATTCTATTTGGCACATGCTTTGTAAACAATCGGTGTAGACTAACAGTGCAGAGAGAAAGTTAGAAAAATAATAACATGTGGAATAAATACACAATAGGTAACAATAACTTGGCTATATACACGGGGTACCAGTACTAAGTATGTGTAGGGGCACGAGCTAATTGAGGTAGATATGTACAACCGTATACACTGAACAAAAATATGAACTCAATGTGTAAAGTGTTGGTCCCATGTTTCATGAGCTGAAATAAAAGATCCCAGAAATCTTCAATACGCACATAAAGCTTATTTCTTTCCAATTTTGAGCACAAATTTGTTTATATCCCTGTTAGTGAGCTTTTCTCCTTTGCTAAGATATTCCATTCACCTGACAGGTGTGGCATATCAAGAAGCAGATTAAACAGCATGATGATTACACAGTTGCGCCTTGTGCTGGGTTCAATAAAAGGCAACACAATGCCACAGACCCTGCACATTGATCTGGTACTGGTACTCCTTGTATATACACAATATATACAAAAGTATGTGGAACCCATTCAAATGAATGGATTCAGCTATTTCAGCCACACCAGCTGCTGACAGGTATATAAAGTCGAGCACACAGTCATGCAATCTCCATAGACAAATATTGTCAGTAGAATGGCCTTACTGAAGAGCTCAGTTCGTCACATTTCTGACCTGCTAGAGCTGCCCCGGACAACTGTAAGTGATGTTATTGTGAAGTGGAAACGTCTAGGAGCAACAATGGCTCAGCCGTGAAGTGGTAGGCCACACAAGCTCACAGAACGGGACCGCCAATTGCTAAAGCGCGTAGCTCATAAAAATCGTCTGTCATTGGTTGCAACACTAACTATCGAGTTCCAAACTACCTCTGGAAGCAACGTCAGCACAAGAACTGTTCGTCTGGAGCTTCTTGAAAAGAAATTCCATGGCCGAGCAGCCGCACACAAGCCTAAGATCACTATGTGCAATGCTAAACGTCCGCTGGAGTGGTGTAAAGCTCGCCGTCATTGGACTCTGGAGCAGTGGAAACACGTTCTCTGGAGTGATGAATCAGGCTTCACCATTTGGCAGTCTGACAGACTAATCTGGGTTTGGCGGATGGCAGGAGAACGCTACCTGCCCCAATGCATAGTGCCGACTGTAAAGTTTGATGGTGGAGGAATATTGGTTTGGGGCTGTTTTTATGGTTCGGGCTAGGCCCCTTAGTTCCAGTAAATTGAAATCTTAACGCTACAGCATACAATGATATTCTAGACGATTCTGTGCTTCCAAATTTGTGGCAACAGTTTGGGGAAGGCCCTTTCCTGTTTCAGCAAGATAATGCCCCCGTGCACAAAGTAACGTCCATACAGAAATGGTTTGTTGAGATCGGTGTGGAAGAACTTGACTGGGCTGCACAGCCCTAACCTCAACCCCATGGGATGAATTGGAATGCCGACTGCGATCCAGGCCTAATCGCCCAACGTCAGTGCCAGACTTCGCTAATGCTCTTGTGGCCGAATGGAAGCAAGTCCCTGCAGCAATGTTCCAACATCTAGTGGAAAGCCTTCCCAGAAGAGTAGAGGCTGTTATAGCAGCAAAGGGGGGACCAACTCCTTATTAATGCCCATGGTTTTGGAATGAGACGTTCAATGAGTAGGTGTCCACATACTTCTGGTCATGTACTGTAGCTTCATTCTTGTGTATTTTATTCCTCCTGTGTTACTATTTTTATGATTATTTTTCAAGGGCCCGTAAGCAAGCATTTTACGAAAAGTCTACTCCCGTTGTATTCAGTGCATGTGACAAATATATTTTTATTTGACCAAAGGGTTTCGTCTGCTTATTTTTTTACATTTTTGCCATGGAAAAAATTGGTATCAATTTTGGTATCATCACAGCCCTACTTTCAACTCATCTCAGTGCTCATGGAGAGGGTATGCGATCCTGTCTGACATAACATCTGGCATTCTCTCCTTAGCAAATGGAGCGGTTTAAGGTGGTAGAGCGGGAGACAAAGACGAAGGCCTACTCTAAAGAAGGCCTGGGGCTCGCCCTGAAAGTGGACCCAGCTCAGAGGGAGAAAGAAGAGACGGGAAACTGGCTAACGGTAACAGCCTCTGGGCCGTTGGTATTTTGACTCATGCATAGTGGTAGTGTCTCCTGAACGATGGGTCGGGTAGATGGTTCACACTGGCTCTGCCTTGTTTTCTGGGTGGTGATCTGTTCTTCTTTCCCCCCATTCTCTCTTTTTCTCCCCCAGAATACGATAGACACTCTAAATATGCAGGTGGACCAGTTTGAGAGTGAGGTGGAATCCCTCTTCATTCAAACCAGGAAGAAGAAAGGAGAGAAAGAGGTCAGTCTCCTTCCATCTCATTTCCTATACATTAACTATTGCTGTGTATGTAGTCTAATTAAGCAATAAGGCCCGGGGTGTGGTATATGGCCAATATACCACAGCTAAGGGCTGTTCTTATCCATGACGCAACACGGAGTGCCTGGATACAGCCCTTAGCTGTGGTATACTGGCCGTATACCACAAACCCCCGAGGTGCCTTATTGCTATTATAAACTGGTAACCAACGTAATTAGAACAGTAAAAATACATGTTGTCATACCCGTGTTATACGATCTGATATACCACAGCTGTCAGCCCATCAGTATTCAGGGCTTAAACCACCCAGTTTATAATAATGAATCAGATATTGGGTTGGATGATGTTGCTCCTAGACTCAAATCTAAGGTCAGTCTTGCAGTCCCCCTAAAAGGATTTGGGGAAGGCAAGTTGATCCGCCATCTGTGCCTAAGAAAGACTTCTACCTGCATTACAAAAGTCACCTGAACAGTTTATAACCACCTGTGCCTGTTTCTCTGGCTGTCTCGTAGAAGCAGGATCGCATTGAGGAGCTAAAGAGGTTTATAGAAAGGCATAGGTACCACATTCGCATGCTGGAGACCATCCTGCGCATGCTAGACAACGACTCGGTGCAGGTGGACTCCATCCAGAAGATCAAGGACGACGTGGAGTACTACATGGAGTCGTCACAGGACCCAGACTTTGAGGAGAACGAGTTCATTTACGACGACCTGGATCTGGAGGACATCCGTGAGTCGCCCATGGACAGCCAGGAGCTCGATGACGAGTCCTGGGATGATCATGATGATGATGCTCATGCTATCAGCTGTGGGTCTGGATGAATGGTCCCTCATGAACGTCTGTTGGGTCTGGGTGGATGGATGTTCTCTAATCAACATCTGTTAGCTGGGTTGACTGTCGGTTTAGAAGATCTGTGGTGTTTCTGTGGCTCTGGATGTTGATGATTGTTAAAAACAACATTTATATATTAGATTTCCCCTGAAAATCTTATCATTGAAATAAACCAGTAGCCTTTTCTCCCTGATTTATGCCCTTCACTCTTTCTCTCCCTCTTTCTCTCCCCCTCTAGCTGCAGCGCTGGTGGCCACCTCTCCAACGGGCATGGGGAACATAGAGGATGAGATGTTCCTCCACTCGAGCAGCACTCCCACCTCCACCACCTCCTCTTCCCCCATCCCTCCATCCCCGGCCACCTGCACTGCTGTAAGCACATCTGCCTTCACTGATTGTAGTTTCTATACAACCGACCAATCACTTACTTGATCAGTATCATAAAAGTACGTTGATACTTACACATGCACTGTTTGTGCCTGCATGGGTTCTGCAGGAGAACTCTGAGGACGATAAGAAGAGAGGGCGGTCGACAGACAGGGACGTTAGTCAGGTGAGACCGAGCTTCTACAATATCATATATTTATAGCTCAATAGAGAACTGGATTTCTTCAGAAATCTGTTTCCCTGTTCTGTTTGTACTAAACTGATGCTGTGTCATTTTCAGTCTCCTGCGAAGAACGGCACTTCCTCCTTGTTGTTGTCCTTTTCCTCGTCTGCCAATTCCGGGTCCTCTTCTTCTTCCTCCTCTCTTGTTTCCATGGCCGCCGTTGTCGGAGGCAACCCTGGGGTTCCCACAAGCAACAGTCTAATAGGAAGCTTCAGCAGCGCCGTACAACAACATCAGCCTCAACCTCCACAGCAACCAGTCCTGCAGCCACTGCAACAACCACAACAACCCCAAACAAAACCTTGCACCCCCAGCCCACCCAGCCACCCCCTTCTCTCCACCGCCCCCTCTCTCCCCACACCCACCACACCCATCTCAGCCGCCCCAAACTCCCTGCCCCAGGTCTCGCCTGGTCATATCCTCAACTCCAGCCTAGGCCTTGGGTTGGGCCTGGGTAAAGTTGGCATGACGGGGACAAGCAGTGCCAACTCAATGTCTGGTCTGGGCCTGACTGGGATGTCTGCCTCTCTGAACACCATGGCAGGCCTGCTGTCTGGGTCCACCCATGCCCCTTACGCCCAGGCAGCCTCGTTGGGAGGCCTGGGTCTGAGTACCACTACCCAGTCCAGTGTCTCAGTGGAGAGCTCCTCCATCCCCACCTCTTGCTCCAGTGGAGTGACTACCAACGGGGCTGGGACAGGCCTGGGCCTGCTGGGGTCCAGCCCTGCACACGGCTCCCTGACTGGGGGGATCCTGGGCCTGGTGCCTGGGCAGAGTGTGATCCCTGGGCCCCCTCTGATCCCTCTCAGCCCGGTCGGTGCTGCCCCTGGGGGGGCAGTGGGGATGATGGGAGGAAACGGAGGAAGCATGGGGCCAATCGGAGGAGTAGTTGGGTCGAACGCAGCCCCTGCCAGACCGCCTAGTGGACTGAAGCAGAACGGAAGCACAAGTATGTTCACTGTCTGTGTGGCTGTCTGGGTTTGTCTGTTTCTTTATGCACCTTTTCTGGATGTAGGATTGAGCATTAGTAGTAATGTTTCCACCGTCTTTCCCATGGCTCAGGTTACAGTGCTGTGGTGGCAGAGAGCACCGCAGAGTCCGCCTTCAGCACACCCAGCCAATCACAGAGCAGCCAGCCTTCCTCGCTGACCTCCTCAGCCAGTCAGCCGTAAGTGATGTCAAATTCATCCAAGACCACAATCTATTAATTTTTTAAGATGATAAAAATTTCCTTATGTCTTCTCTCTCCCTCAGTATGGACAACGGTCCCAGCCTCATCAGCTCCATCACCTTGCCCCCCAGCTCTCCGTCCCCCTCGTTTTCTGACAGTATCCCCGGTGGAGGGAGTCTCCTCAACGGACCCCACTCCTACACACAGGCCTCTGAGGGCCTCAAGGTGAGGGGAGACAGAGGGGAAGGACAGACAGATGTGAGGCTAAGAGATGAGCACTTTGTCCTGATGTTCTTAAATGGCCTCCTCTCCTACCACTGTTTCCCTTCGGCTCTGAGAGGATTTATACAGTTCAACAGAGGGATGGAGACAGTTGGCCATTTAACAGTATGAGAACACAGTGTTTGGTGAACACTAGAACCTCCACGGCAGCCATTTTGACCCAATTGTTGTTGTCTATAATACGAATACAACTTGGAAACAAACAAACTCACAAAAATACTGATAGTTTGGATATTAACACCATTTTCAAAACTTTCTCAGCATAAGAAAAATACATTCACAAAACTCCCACAACATTCACACCAAATTTTGTCAGCTATTCAGGAGATTTCCAATGATGAAGCATCTCCTAAATGACCTTGTTTCTGTTATTTCTTAGTTAATTAACATGTATAATAGCATTGTAATAAGGTTAGAATAACCTGTAGAGACTGCCCTCTGTCCCCAGCTTCCTACAGACCTCCGTCAGATACTGATGGAGACCAGAATGTCAGCGCAGGCCCCAGAGCCGGCAGGGGCCATGGCTACAGCCACTAACACACGAAAGAGAAAGCAGTGTCAGGTAGAGACCCACACACACACGGAAATATACACATTCATACTCGCCTTGCACACACACTCACTCCTAAACACATCCACAAAGCCACTAACACAGGAAACAGAAAGATGACACAGATTTAAATACACACAATCTCTGACACAGACACGCTTACACACCAAAAATATAGAAAGAAGGTTGAGGTAGTCAGATATCAGTGCTCGCCAAAAAAACATCTGTGTCACAGGGAAATTGACATTGCCAAGTGGCTGGATTAGTTCCTCCACCACACACCAAGAACATACAAGATATATGATTGAAGAGCCTGTATTTGTAAAGATTGTGTATAGTGTTGAATTAGTAAGGACTCCATGGGATCTTGAATTGGCAGGTTTATTTGGTCATTGTTGGTGCAGTCACTTTGGCTGGCTGTGGAGGTTCTAGTTGCAGGTAGGAGTGTGTTGCTTCACACCATACAGGGAATGGATGGTGGGCTGGTACCAGGCTTCTACTAGTATCTCATGGTGGAAGAACTGTTGAATGGTGTATTGGTTTTCATAAAATCACAGTTTTTATCTTTGCCCCTTGCTCTTCCAAACTCTCCCTCACCCCACTCTCTCTCTGTTCCATCCATCTGTCCTTTCCCCTCCACCCTCCTCTCTCTCTGTTCCATCCATCTGTTTTCCATCCATCTCTGTCCTTTCCCCTCCACCCTCCCCTCTCTCTCTCTGTTCCATCCATCTGTCCTTTCCCCTCCACCCTCCCCTCTCTCTCTCTGTTCCATCCATCTGTCCTTTCCCCTCCACCCTCCCCTCTCCCCTCTCTCTGTTCCATACATCTCTGTCCTTTCCCCTCCACCCTCCCCTCTCTCTCTCTCTCTCTGTTCCATCCATCTGTCCTTTCCCCTCCACCCTCCCCTCTCTCTCTCTGTTCCATACATCTGTCCTTTCCCCTCCACCCTCCCCTCTCTCTCTCTGTTCCATACATCTGTCCTTTCCCCTCCACCCTCCCCATACATCTCCTTTCTCTCTGTTCCATACATCTGTCCTTTCCCCTCCACCCTCCCCTCTCTCTCTCTGTTCCATACATCTGTCCTTTCCCCTCCACCCTCCCCTCTCTCTCTCTGTTCCATCCATCTGTTTTCCACCCTCCCCTCTCTCTCTCTGTTCCATCATCTGTCCTTTCCCCTCCACCCTCCCCTCTCTCTCTCTCTGTTCCATCCATCTGTCCTTTCCCCTCCACCCTCCCCTTTCCCCTCTCTCTCTCTGTTCCATCCACATCTGTCCTTTCCCCCCTCCACCCTCCCTCTCTCTCTCTCTGTTCCATCCATCTGTCCTTTCCCCTCCACCCTCCCCTCTCTCTCTCTGTTCCATACATCTGTCCTTTTCCCTCCTCTCCCTCCCTCAGGCCCCGGAGCCTCTGAGTTCTCTGAAGGCGATGGCTGAGAGAGCAGCATTAGGATCAGGTCTAGATGGAGAGATCCCCAACCTGCACCTCACAGACAGAGGTCAGAATCAACTCAATTAACAAGTTCCAAATCACATCTTTTAAGGAATTACACAAATAAACATTCATGCAATTTGACAAGGCACATGCCAGTTGCAGGTGACATGATTTCTAATTGTCTGTCTGTTGATGATATCCCCACCAGCTGTAACTCAACCAATCCCCTCCTGTCTCTCCTCAGACATCTTCTCTGGTTCGTCGGCTGCCCCCGGCACGCCCGCGGCCCCCCAGCCCTCCCTGTCGGAGGTGAGCATCCCCCCTTCCCTGGGGGTGTGTCCCCTGGGTCCCACTCCGCTCTCCAAGGACCAGGTGTACCAGCAGACTATGCAGGAGTCTGCTTGGACACACATGCCGCACCCCTCAGACTCCGAGAGGATCAGGTAACAACGCCGTCCGCTGGAATACTGGGGTGTAGACACTGGGCTTTCTCTGAGGAGATATTAACATGCACGTCTGTGCTACTCTCTCCTGTAGGCAATACCTGATGAGGAACCCATGCCCCACCCTGCCATTCCATCATCAGATGCCCCCCCACCACTCAGACTCTATAGAGTTCTACCAGAGACTGTCCACAGAGACGCTCTTCTTCATCTTCTACTACCTGGAGGTAACACACACACCATCCCCTATCTGTCCGCTCTCGCCTTGTCACTGTAGGGTCCAATTGCTCACTCTCTCCTTTCTTTGTTTCTCATTTACTCTCTCTCAGGGCACTAAAGCTCAGTACCTGTCAGCCAAGGCTCTGAAGAAGCAGTCGTGGAGGTTCCACACCAAGTACATGATGTGGTTCCAGAGGCACGAAGAACCCAAGACCATCACTGATGAGTTTGAACAGGTACAGTAGAACCTTGGTACCTCCGGTGCTGTTATTGTTGGAGGCACCATGGGTCTGTATAGAACAATGAGCCAATGATGAGCCAACATAAAGAGTGAGTGATTCATACTGTCCTCCTCCCTCAGGGCACTTACATCTACTTTGACTATGAGAAGTGGGGTCAGAGGAAGAAGGAGGGGTTCACCTTTGAGTACAGGTACCTGGAAGACCGAGACCTGCAGTGACTGAGGGAGGAGAAACGTGCTGCTGTTGACATTCCGAGACTGACCTAACTCCATGCTGTGGATAGAGATTGTGATGTGTAGTAGAACCCTGCTCCCAAAATGGAGGATGTTGTCTGTATAGGCAGCGTCTAATGGCACCCTACTCCCCACAGTGTACTACTCCGGCCCAAAGCCCTTGTAGTGGGGAATAGAACCCCCTACCTATAACGGGCTCTGGTCAGAAGTAGTGTACTAGGGGGGAGTAGGGAGTCGTCACAGATCTGTGCCTGTCTGAACACTCAGTATGTGGCATTACATTAGGAAGCTCCATGCATGTTCCATGTTTTTGTTTTTCTTTCTGTTTCAACAATAACAAACTCTACTGCCCCCAACTGGAGTATAGAAGCATTGGACTAAACAACAACAACAAACTCTGTACTGCCCCCAACTGGAGTATAGAAGCATTGGACTAAACAACAACAAACTCTGTACTGCCCCCAACTGGAGTATAGAAGCATTGGACTAAACAACAACAACAAACTCTGTACTGCCCCCAACTGGAGTATAGAAGCATTGGACTAAACAACAACAACAAACTCTGTACTGCCCCCAACTGGAGTATAGAAGCATTGGACTAAACAACAAGCAAACATACATTAGATTTGGTTACATGTGAAAAAAGCCCATCTTGTTTGAATTGACTGTAATTAGTGGTTTAGAATGGAGACAGTTGTCTAGCTAGCCAGCAGACAGGGCTCCTTTTAAGATGTTATGATGCCTGTTGATTAAGTTCACTATTAGAGATAGTGAGTGATTATCAATAGTTTTATTGATGTTGTCTTGGTCGATAAAAAGCTCTGATTGAGAATGACCACATGGCCTCTTCCTTTTGATGGGGATAGAGAGGCATTATTGGACATTGGATTAAATTGCTATGCAATTGAACTGGTCTCTGCCTCCCTCTCTCTTTACAAATAAAATATTTTAAAGTTTAACTGTGAAAGGAAACGCATCGTCATTTGGGGCATTATGTTTGTGAGATTAGCTAATAAAGGATTTGTACCTGAAACAAGCAGAGTTGTGTTGACATGAAGTCTGCCTGATAATGTTCATGGTTTCTATACCATGAAGCACCAGCCACTATTGCCCTTCAAAGTATAACTACTAGTGGAAGGATGAGAACAGTAGAAATAGGATCATTCCCTTTGAGTCGGTGTATATTTACTCAAAAGGGTGTCAACAGTTCTCAGCCTTGCATGTAGTAATCTGTTCAACTCAATTTTATCCTGTTATTTTAAATCGTTTCCAAAAAACCCTGATTCGCCATTCAGGGCTCTGTTCAATCCGTATCTCAGAAGTTCAATAAAAATGTAAAGGTAATGTTCCCGCGTTGACAGACTGCATTCACGATAAAATGCTGCACGTCGCATCAATCGGAATTACTTTTACGTCTGTTGCGCAATTTGTAACACTTCAGCGGTAGATTGAATAGAGCTTCATTCACTGATTGCAACACTGCATTAAATTTACTACTCGTTTATACCAAGTTAAATTATTTACTGTTTTCATAGAATATGAAGCATGCTTCAACCATTCAACCTAGAATGTTCTGAAAAGCTGTTGGTGAATTTAACTTGGTGGTTTGATGGATGAATCAATTGTGTATGATTAAACGATCATGAGCCGTCTCCAGTGATTTAGTTCATTTAGAGGTTGTCCATGAGAACATACACATTTCAGTTCTTTCCTGAAAGAGATTTTTGGAAAAAGGAATTGAAAGGTGAGTTTTGCCTTTTGAGAAAGTGAAGGCTGAAATGTGAATTTCTCAAGAAAATAAACTATTTACTGGCTGTTTTATCAAATTAAGTTGTCACGTTTCTGCATGGGAGATGTCATGTGGGGGTAAAAACAGGATTGTAAAATTTCAATAAAACACTTCTGGAATTGTGACTATAAATGTCTTCATGTGTAACAATTATTTTGTGTTAGATTCATAAACCTATTTCATAAATAGCACATTCCTAAAAACACTTCTATGTTACTCAAAGCAACATGGGGTAAGCCATCATTGTAAATAAGAATTTGTTCTTGATTGACTTGCCTAGTTAAAGGTTAAATAGATTTTATTTTTAAACAAAGAAATCCAATGCTACAGTGCATTCAGACCACTCCTTCTCCACATTGTTACATTACAGCCTTATTCTAAAATGGATTAAATACAAATTCTCATCACAACACCTCATGACAAAACAAAAACAGCTTTTTGAAATATATATTAGTACCAGTCAAAAGTTGACACCTCATTCAAGGGTTTTTATTTGTACTATTTTCTACATTGTAGAATAAGTGAAGACATCAAAACTATGAAATAACACATATGGAATCATGTAGTAACCAAAAAAAAGCATTAAACAATCAAAACATATTTTATATACTTGAAAGTAGCCAAGGCAAAGGGTGGTTACTTTGAAGAATCTCAAATATACTTTGATTTGTTAAACACTTTTTATGTTTACTACATGATTCCATGTGTTAATTCATAGTTTTTATGTCTTCACTATTATTCTACAATGTAGAAAATCGTCAAAATAAAAACCCTTGAATGATTAGGCGTCTAAACTTAACTGGTACGCTGTGTGTGCGTACAGACACATATTTGCAAACATTTCTAAAAACCCATTTCTGCTGTCATTATGGTGTAGAGTGTAGATTGTTTTCCCCCTCAATTTAATCAATTTTAGAATAAGTAACGTAACAAAATGTTGAAAAAGTCAAGGGGTCTAAATACTTTCTGAAATCACTTTTCAGTAATGAGACGAAGGAAGTATTAGTTTCATTTTATTAAAATGGAGTCAAAACGTAAGAAAAAAGCACAACATGCTCTAAAACAAATATACAATCTAAACAATATATTTTTCTTCACTGTCATGGTCGATCTTGTCCCCATGGTTATGCAATGACGCCTGATCAATCAGTTAGTGTGAATGCATTTCACTCCATCTGCATTCATTTTGAAATACAAGTTGGTATGTCTGTATATCAGTCTCTCCTGTGTGTAAGTATATGTGTGGATGTGTATGATAAATCGTATGTGTACTCCTCACTTTCCCTCTCCCTCCTTCTTGACCTTGAGGAACTCTGCCATGTTGGAGAAGTATTTCTGGTTGGCCTCAGCCACCTTCTTCTCTGCTGCATGCGGGTTCACGATCTCCAGTCCCTGAGGAACACAGAGTTCAGTTCAAGTACAATTCCACAACAAACAGAAACGAGGAGGCCACCCCAGCTGGTAAATGCTAACGTTACTGGTGATGAAGTGCTTCGTTTGTTGAAATTATAAAATACATGTCACTTTTTTTTCATGTGAAAACAAAACCAATTAGGCTACTACCTGTAGTGGAGTGAAGGCTACGCTGGAACTTGTTCCTGAGGAGTTGTCTCTGACCGAGGACCTCCCGCCAACTGTGGACCTCCCGCCGACTGTGGACCTGCTGCCGACTGTGGACCTGCCGCCAACTGTGGACCTGCCGCCGTATGTCATGTTCTGCTTCTGCAGCTTCCTCTGTAGGGACTTGGATATCCTGGCCTTGGTGGCCTCGTTGACCTGAGCCTGTCTGACGCGTCCGCTGCCCGACTTCCCCAGCTGGCCCAGACTGAAACCCAGGTCCTCCTGGTACGCATCATCCTCAATCTGAGAGAAACAGAGACAGGTTGGTTAAAAAGACCAATACATATTTATTGTAATTACACATAGTAAAATATAGTAACAGCTGTCCTGAAAGACAGATTTGCTGTTCTGACCTCTGCGAAGGTCATCCTGTTGGCGTGTTTCCTGATCTCTGTCAGACCCAGACGCTCCTTCATCTTACGATACCTGGACAAGGACAGACAAAAAATGAGACCATCAATACTGTTTAACATTGCACTTTGAAAAAAATGACAACCCAGGACCAGTTATCTACACATCCCTAAAGCAAATACCTCCGCCCTCCTCTCTTCTTCCTCTGTCCGTCCAACGGTGCTGGCAGGGGTTTGACAGTCTTCACTGGTGGAGGCTCCTGCCATTTATCAAACTTCTTCTCGATCTCCTCTTTCAGGTCGTAGCCCACCTGCACCGAGAGAATAACACCAGAGTTAATATGTAACAGACGTTTATTTACCCCTTTCTTCCCTCTTCCAGTTCTCACCTTGCCGTCTGCACTCTCGTGGAAGCTGTCCACTCGGGATGCCAGGGTGCACTTAGCTGAAACCAGGCGTGCTGCCTTTCTCCTCAGGTCCTACAACACAGGGATAACTCTTGTTAGCTTAGGTAAAGCCACAGTCAAACAAAGCTCTTGGGAACACAGCACCAAGTGTGGTGCACTGACCGGGGGTAGAGTCTGGACCACATCACAGTGGTAGATGTAGCCGGTGTGTGGGAGCACAGCGGTGCTGCTGAACCCTGACAGGGTCCTCTTCTGGGTTCCCAGTAGCATCAGGTTACAGGCTGGCATCTTAGACAAGTTGGTCAGGCCCCCAGCAATACCTACCACCACAGGGAGGAAGAAGACCGTATGATTGGGAGAATCCTGTCAATTCTATAAAAAACTAAATCCTTATAATCACTGACCCATGATCTTGGCTGCGGTCGAGGCTCCAACGATGACTGACAGATTAGGAGCAATGAATGACATCCTAGACTCCACATATTCATAGATCCTGTGTTTTGATTGGTTCAGCTCTAGCGCCATGTCACAGGCCTCCTCCAACCTCTTCAGTTCATCCTCACCCAGCATCGTCCTGGAAACAAGTCATGTTGATATTACAACATCATTGAGATGGAAAGGTGGTCTGCAACCAAATGGATGTTACTGTTCCCTGTTGTGTAGATAATGTAAGGTCTATTGATCATATTTCTATCTGAACATTCTGTAAATGTCTGCTCCACCAAATAAGTTCTCAGTCCCATTGGTGGACCTCTCCAACTGAATCAACCCAGGTGTCCCTGCTCTTACCCCTGTGTGGCAGAGGCTGTGACGCATCCCTGCTCTTACCCCTGTGTGGCAGAGGCCGTGACACATCCCTGCTCTTACCCGTGTGGCAGAGGCTGTGACGCATCCCTGCTCTTACCCCTGTGTGGCAGAGGCCGTGACACATCCCTGCTCTTACCCCTGCGTGGCAGAGGCCTTGACGTGTCCCTGCTCTTACCCCTGTGACATGTCCCTGCTCTTACCCCTGTGTGGTGGAGGCTGTGTCCCTGCTCTTACCCCTGTGTGGTGGAGGCTGTGACGTGTCCCTGCTCTTACCCCTGTGTGGTGGAGGCTGTGACGTGTCCCTGCTCTTACCCCTGTGTGGTGAAGGCTGTGACGTGTCCCTGCTCTTACCCCTGTGTGGTGGAGGCTGTGACGCATCCCTGCTCTTACCCCTGTGTGGTGGAGGCTGTGACGCGTCCCTGCTCTTACCCCTGTGTGGTGGAGGCTGTGACGCGTCCCTGCTCTTACCCCTGTGTGGTGGAGGCTGTGACGCGTCCCTGCTCTTACCCCTGTGTGGTGAAGGCTGTGACGTGTCCCTGCTCTTACCCCTGTGTGGTGGAGGCTGTGACCATCCCTGCTCTGTGGTGGTGGAGGCTGTGACGTGTCCCTGCTCTTACCCCTGTGTGGTGGAGGCTGTGACGCGTCCCTGCTCTTACCCCTGTGTGGTGGAGGCTGTGACGCGTCCCTGCTCTTACCCCTGTGTGGTGGAGGCTGTGACACGTCCCTGCTCTTACCCCTGTGTGGTGGAGGCTGTGACGCGTCCCTGCTCTTACCCCTGTGTGGTGGAGGCCGTGACGCTGACCACCATGATGGTGGCGTTGGTCAGGATCTGCTGCAGATTCTCGTTGTTCTTACACTTGTCCAGGTTGTTCCCCAGCTCCTACACACACGGTGTTCAGCCCAACAGCAGGGACATGAATAGTAGACAACAGTTTAAAACAACGTAGACACATTTTGATGTGGAAGAGAATCCTCCTCTAACATCAGCTCACCTTGACAGTGCGGACGTAATCCAGAGAGTTGGGCACCAGGGACTCCAACTCAGGGAACCTCTTAGAATACTTGTCACGTACAAACTTGTGAATGATGTCTGACAAAGACAAACAAAGACACCGTTAGACATAAAGCAAAGCAAGCAAATTACAGCAGCATATTGACACACAATCACTTATGAACATAGTGGACTCACTCAGTTCGTTCTCAATTTCTACTGTGAGGTTATTGGCAGCAACGATGAGCTTGTATTCTGGGTCTGCCTCCACCGGACCGGAGACTGAAGAGAAAGGGAAGAGAGGAGAGTCAGTAAAACCACAAGATGGAGGATCAGAAACCATTGAAGTAGAATCAGTATCCATTGTATTGAGTGGAACATAAACCACAGAACGAGACATCCAAACAGCCAATTATAGAAGTGCTGTGTCTTCAATAGGGCGCCATGTAGCCTAGAGGTTATAGCATTGGCAAAGTAACTGACCCAGTAAAACAACCCTATCCGCTGTATGTGACAACAAAAACATAGAAACAGTCAACAATCACCTTCAGAGTTCTTGCGCTGCTTCTCGACATAGATTGCAATTTTGTCCATGATCTCTGAGAACTGTAAACAAACAAATTGTGGGTTTTCAAAACAGACCTTGGAAATAGCTTATATGTTCTAGAGCAGGGTTTCCCAGTCCTGGGCTCCCCACTGGGAGCACGTTTTGGTTTTTACCTTAGCACTACAGAGCTGATTAAATCATCAAAGCTTGCTGAGTTGGTTATTTGAATCAGTGCTAGGGCAAAACTAAAACATGCACCCATGGGGGGCTCCAGGACCCAGATTGGGACACCCTGTTCTAGTATATTAACTGCACGCAGCTCCACACACACTGTCCTGACCTGTTTGCTGTTACGTAGTTTAGCGATGGACGAGACACTCTCAGCTCCGCTGTAGTCCACTTCCATCTCCTCTGGAATGTCCTCCAAACCTCCCTCTACATGTCCCTCCCCTGCCTCCCCATCACTCTCCCCCTCTTCCCCCAGGTACAGCCCATCCTCCCCCTCATCCCCCGCCTCCTCCAGATCAGCCAGGAGCTCATCGGCCAGAGACATCTGCAGGAAAGGAACAACAATGTGGGACAAGGCTGTGTGACATGGGGAGGGATTATGAAGTCAATTCCTAGCTAGCCCACACACACGCACACGTAAATGACCTAGAGTAAAAATGTGTGCAAAGGCTAAATGTGAGAATCTAGAATCTTTACCATAAAAACAATTGGTTATAGTTAATTTATAGCGAGCTAACGTTAGCTGTGGCGCAGCGGTCTAAGGCACTGCATCTCAGTGCTAGAGGCGTCACTACAGACCCTGGTTCGATTCCAGGCTGTATCACAACCGGCCGTGATTGGGAGTCCCATAGGTGGCGCACACTTGGCCCAGCGTCGTCCGGGTTAGGCCGTCATTGTAAATCGTAATTTGTTCTTAACTGACTTGCCTAGTTAAATAAAGGTTGAATCCCCAAAAACTAAAAGCTGGCCTCGTTGGATAACCGTGGCTATAACAGCAGTTCGCTAGCCATGTCTAGCTAGTTAAATAACAGGGAAACGTTCGCAAGTTAGCTGAAATTATACGGCACAAACTTATGAGAACTTACCTTCGGAGTTAGAAACTCCTACCGTCAAAAGAAACCCTACAAATCCAACAACTTTCGAAATGCGTTCGACGTTAAAAATGTTTGCTTATGCTATCAACGTCGCCTCTATAGTGAGTCGCAGACGAAAGGCATCACCATAAATAATCCAATGGGTGGTCAGAGGTTTGTAACGTTGAGCCTTGTGCAAGGCTTTATGGGAACTGCTGTTTTTATCCGTAGTATATGCCAGTATCAGACCTGGATGAACGTGAATGGTCTTTATCTCACTCATATTTCCAGCCTTAATGCTTTCTATATTCAATGGCTAGTCATTCCGTGTTTTACTTTGGGTAGAGTATTTTGGAGATTAGATATTCACCCTATCCTTGACCATCCTTTGTCCCATTTTCATAATAAGCATCATTCTCCCAAAACCAGAGATGGGGGATGGGAAATAAGATTAGCTATTGTTATGCAACATCCATTGAGCCATCCATTGTTAGCTACATAATACAGTAGTTTGATCCTTTCTTTCAGAAACAAATTGAATAAAGCATCTAGAGAAGACCTACTGTTTGAACACCAGTCCAGTCTCCTTTTGACAGCAAAAGGAATACTCTGACTTAAGAATATAAGACAGTACAATTTATTTTCATCAAACAGTTCAATAAATGTTTCACAGTTTTTATGTTGTTTTCATTTCCCCTGGTTTTATACAGCATCCCATGAAACCCATTCTTTAAACAATACAGGTTTTAAACAGATGTTGAAACAGACTAAACAAAGGGACTAGTTGGAGCTTGACTGCATGATGGGTTGCTATTAGTAGAAAATTAAAACAAATACATGAACTTTGGAGATATTTACCGATGAGAAGCTTCCGTTTTATCATGCTAAGATACATCAATTGTCCTCAAACAAAGTAAAATTATGACAAGACAACTATACATTGAATCATATTAGAAAATAATGAAACATGTTATATATATATTAGAGCAGGGTTTTCCCCGAACTCAGCCCCCTTTTCCCTAGCACTGCACAGCTGATTAAAATCATCAAAGCTTGATGTTGAGTTGGTTATTTGAATCAGCTGTGTAGTGCTGGGACAAAACTAAAACATGCACCCAGGGGGGGCCCCAGGACCCAGTTTGGGAAACCCTACAAGTTGAGGACATAAGTTAAGCACAGGATGGCAGTTATAAAGACATGAAATTATACTCAATATTTTTGGGGGTTGGGGAAAATATCTTGCTTTATTTGTTATGAAGAATAATTAAATCGAGAAGCTATTACTTAGATGCATTTTGTCCCAAACAATTCTGAGAGATAAATTAATTGCACCAAAATAAATAAACAATATTTACAAAGCATGGAAATAATGTTTAAATAAATAATGAATACATTAAATAAATAATAGCTACACATAGACTTTTAGAATAAAAGTATATAGAAACATAGCTTGTTTTCATCTTTTCGTGCAGTCTAAGAATACTTCTAAATTAAACAGCTCTAAAATTATATTGTATACACTTGTATCACTATCTTTGTACACAAATGTTGAATGAGTACTCTCAAATACAGGAGTTAAGATTGTTTTCTGGCCCCAACTGATGCCTACAAGTATGACTGACTGCAATGAAAATCGTTTTTACAAAGTTAAGATTTCAATCCAAGCTTCCACATAGACAGATACATGAGTAAAAGAAAGTGCATCCCCCAGTACATACTGGGTGAAGACAACCGAAAGAAGCAGGTAAAGAGAAGGTAAGCTGGTACACAATGACTCCCATTGCATAGCAGTCAATCCGTTTCACATTTTACAAAGCTCCAGACTGTTCTTCGCCTTGGACAAACTGCCTTTGCCATCAACCACTTCCAGAGAGTGTCTATAAATCGACCCTAGGATTCAGTGGCAAAGGGAGGAGTTATTATATCAACAACCTTTCTCGTACAAGGACTGGTAGCTGGTTAAACCTGGAATGTGTCCAGCTTTTAGAACAGGGGTCTTTTCTTTCCGTTGCCTGATCGATAAAAAAATAGCCTCTGAGAATGGTTATGGTTGGAGGGGAATCCACTGGCCACTCTCAGAAGGTCCCTGTTCTGAGGGTAACAGAACAACTCAGAGGATTCCGGAACCCTGCCTCACACCAAGTGGGGGTCATCGGCTGGGCTGACGGTAAAACGCGAGGATGTCACTGGGTTGGCCCCCACGGGCGACCTCGGTTTGACTGACAAGTCCCCTTTTCTTTTGGAGTCTTTGCCTTTGCTGTTTGCTCCTGGTAGAAAGACAGGAGCATGGTGTAAGTAAGGGAATTAAGGAATTACTACACTACAACTATGCCATACACAAACACACTGTACTGGGGTTGGAGTAAATACTATTTGAATTCAGGATTCTAACACATTTCATGAAATCAAATTGACCCTTGCAAAAACAAAACATAAACAAAAGCATACAACTGTAAATGTTATTTAAAAAAATATGTACGATAAAAACATTACACAAATGGTATATCATTAGTTAATATACTCTATACGTGTGTACAAACATCCTCTTGTAGAACCAAAGCACAAAAAGGCCCACACTCCCAAGTTAAAAAGAAACTTTCTCTCCTTGCAAAGCTTTCAACTATTTAACTCTGCAGGCTGACAGAGATCATGAAAGTAGATTATTTTGGTGTTGATGCTTTTCTATATACAGTCTATTCAAAACACCCAGAGGGGATCAGCCAAAACTCTCATTATTCTGTGAAATGAAGCGATCAGTGGGAGAGACTGAGAACGGACGGCTTCTGGAGACAGAGTGGAAAACACATCTTAGACGTGCATTGTTGAGCACCAGATTTATGTCCCCACTCCAGTCCCCAAGTCACAGCGTGTGGGGGATAATTACAAGAGATACATTTTGGGGGCGCATATTTTGAAAAGGGGTTGGTGTGAGGGGTTCTCAACTTCAGTGAGTGGGGATCAGATGGGAGCTGTCCAATGGGTGCCTGTTATTGTAGTGATTTTATCAAAAGCTTTCTATTGGCTCTAAGAAGGGAATGATGTACAGGATCGTTATATGGTTTCTAATAGCAACATGCATGCATACGTAGTACGTACCATGTAAATCAAATTTAGTGCTTTTGTTAGGAGCTGGAGCTGGACTGGTGCAGGTGGAACTACTCAGCTCACTGGTTGGAGTTTCCTGTTTCAGAAACAGAGAGGAAGAGTCAGGGACTGAAAAGGAGCAGAGACAGTACATGTACATCCAATATAGTGAAAGTGTTAAAAGCCCAAGTGTAACATGGGACTCAATATATGAGGGGGGGGGGGCTAAACAAATACCTGATCAAAGAGATAGATAGTGACATCATCAAAAAAGGACACGTTTCTCCCTCTGTCTTTCTCTTTGTCTATCGGTTCCCTTGGCGACTTCAGCAGACTCCTGAGCCCCACCCTTTTGCCAACGTCTGTTTCCGTGACAACAATCACCCTCCTGGAGCCTTCATCTTCCTGCTCTTCTTCCTCATCCTCATCGGGGTCACTTCCTGGGGACGCACCCCTCCGTCTCCCACTCCTGTCTCTGTGTAGCCCGCCCTCCCTGAACCCTCCCTTGGGACTGGAGGAGAGAGGGAGAGCAAGAGGGAGAGGAGGGAGGGAGAGGGAGAGGGACAGGCGAGCCAGTTTGGCTGTGAAAGAAGAGAGGAATAGATAAAGTCAGACATGAAAGATGGTGTCAGAAAGCACTAATCTATCCATTAGAACATGTCATTTACACACCTGCAGAGTGGGTGAATGTCAACAATGCTGCATCCAATTCATGCATATTTTCACAAAGAAAAAAGTCTGGAGGTACCTTTCATTACTTGGTTTGCCACAGGCTGAGGGGGTGTAACTTCTGGCTGCTGGATCGAAGTCAGTGGTTCACTGTCAGTCGCATCAGACTCACTCTGGGGTTCAGAATTGGGTTCGGTGTCCGGCTCCTCTTCGCTAAGAACAGAAAAAAGATCTCTTCTTTTATTATCTGTCTGCCTGCCATCATTCAACACAACAGTTTGATAAATCCCAAATACATAGAGGGCAGTGGAGGTTACTGAGGGGAGGACAACCCATGATAATGGATGAAACGGAGCCAATGGATTGGCATCAAACCTTGTGTTTGATGTATTTGATGACATTCCACCGATTCTGTTCCATCCATTACCACGAGCCCCTCCTCCCAAATTAAGGTGCCACCAACCTCCTGTGACAGAGAGAGCATACCTTCCTGCATCCTTCACACTGACTGTGTCTCCTCCCCCATCTAAGGGCTGGTCCCCCCATGGGCGGAGAATGACGCTGTCGCTCACTGTCGCCCCCCGGAGGACGTTTGTTTTAACGTTCTCACAGAGAGAGAACTGCAGTCTCTCCTCACACACCTGAAGAAAGGGAAACAGAAGAAGATAATAGGGGTATAAATGTTTAAACATATTCAGGAAAATGGATATTGTAAATTGTGTAGGCTTATACTTTCATACATCTACAAAGTTGTGCAACTTGGGGTTAAAATGCAAGGCTAATGCTCACCTGCATCATTAGGCCATTTTTAGTGGGCATCTTGGAAAGTGACCTCTGGTCCTTGGAGTCAGGAGAATGACATGGTGAAAGGGCTGATGGGAACTGTAGTTCACGCCTCTCCTCCTGAGAGTTTAGCGGAAGTCCCACAGGTCTCCCACAGGTCTCTTCACCTTTATCGCTCTCTCCAGAACCCTTAGCTTTCTGCTCAGGCGTCTTCTTCATAGACTCCAACAGCTCCAGATTCCCCAGGAAGAGATCACCCAGGGTGTCCTCCTCATCCCCAGATATGCAACACAGCTGCTCCAGTTTCTCAAAGTCTTCCAGAGGCTCCTCGTCCAAATCCTTCCACTCAGAGATCAACAGCTCTGGGATGGTGTTGAAGTTACTCTGGGGCAATGACGGAAGTGTGGTGGAAGTGGTGGTTGTGTTTTTCTGGGACAGGTTATTTCTGTCATCCTCGGACATGTTTGATGTGAGGCGGCTCTGGTTCTGGCTTTCACCTGAGAATAATGGAAGTGTTGGATGTACAGGTGAAAGGTCGAGGTTTGCAGAGATCCCCCTGCTGTGGGTTGTGGTGGGTGGTAAGGGGGGCGGCTCTGGGATATCAGTGTGAGGAGTGGGGGGCATTGTTGGGTCTCTCTCAGCACTGGTAATGAAATCTGAGCCCAAATAATCAAGGTTTATAAGACCCTGATCGTCGTCTATTTCTATGACAGAAGGTGGGGGACTAGGAAAAGAATCATCTAAACTCTGCAGCCTGTCTTCTTGCATATCAATATCCATGCTAGGAGGAGGGCTGGGAAAGTCTACAGAACTGAACTGAAAGTTGTCTCCATGTGAACCAGACAGATCTGTACAAGAGGCTATATCTTCCAAGTCATTATCATTGGGATAAGACACCGGGTCACATAGAAGAGATATGTCTCTCAAATCCTCACCTGTGGTTACAATGTCTACTCCCTCTTCTCTGTCCTCCCCCACAAGCTGGCGAGAAGAGTCAGCTTCTTCAATGCGTATGCTTGGCTCAATATGTTTTAATCCTGACAAATCTACCTGTGGTACTCCAGTGAGGCAGATAGATACACCCATACATATACTCTTTACTGTGGGAGCAAGATGGTTGTCTATTTCAAAGTCCTGTTCTTTTTCCATGTTATTTTCTGCCATTGCCCCTTCTTCCATTTGGACTTCACTGAGATGATTCAACCTGTTGAAGTTCTGATTTCCCTCATCTTGAGCAATGTTTCCATCCAAGTCATTTAGAAGAGATGCAGTTTGACCCTCACTGTCTCCACCCATCTCAGTGAGTGACCTGAACTGCTCCCTCCCTCTTGCATTGGTCTCATGCTCTGGGATTTCTCGGTTTTCCACCTCAACCACTAGCTGAACACCTTCAACATTTTGATCACCTTCAACATCATTATCGTTAAACCTATCTGGATTTTCTATATTTTCCTCTTGATGTACATCCAGTGCCTGGGATAGCTGACTGTCAATGCTACTGGAGAGAGCCTGTTTCTGGGACAACTCTCCCTTTATTTCCAGGTAGGCTACCCGTCCCTGCCTCTCGTCATTAGAAGTATCTTCGCTATCTTGGAGGACGGCTGGATGAGGCTCACTCCCCGCCAGTTCATCGTTCTCCTCAGCCTCCCAGAATTCCCGGCCTACCACCAGCTGCTCCCTCTCCTCCCAGGTCTTTCCGAACGCTGAGAAGAATTCCAATCCGAGTTCAGCTTCCTGGCTTCTGTTCTCCGGCGAGGCCCACTGGTCGTTCTCCGATGGCCACAGGTGCAGTTCTCCCTGCTGGAAACGGTGACAGTCGAACTCGCCCCTCACCACTCCTTCCCCTCTCCCCTCCCCCTCCTCCAGAGTGTTCCACAGCTCTTTAGCCTTCATCTCCAGATCCTTAGATGACTCCCTGTCCACAGTCTCAGCAGATCCATCCCTGCTCAAAGACCCACTCTGGCTCCCCGTCACTGGTCCTCTCTGAGGAGATTTCTCCTTCATGGCGTTACACAGCTCTCCAGCGGCAAGCTGTTTCTCTGTCTCTGATTTGGCCTTGGCCCTCTCGTCTTCGCTTTCTTCTGAGTAACACAAGTTTCTCAGGCCAAGCTCATTGGCGTCGGTGTGTTGAATCTCCAGATCTTGCCCGTCTTCTCTTTCAGACACCTCAGTGTCCCCCTCGGCCCAGAAAGAAGAGGCCAGTTTGCTCTCTTCGTCATTGGTGCTCTCTCCGTCGTTGGGATCCAGTACTACTGGAATATCGTCACTGAGTTTGACCTCGCTGGTTTGAATACCGTAGAACCTAGATAGCCTGGATTCTCTGTTGTCATGGTCGCCATGTAACGCCGTCACTGGTTCCGTAGTGTCTTTCATGGAATTATCATTTTCTCTCTCTTCAATACCTGGGAGTTCTTCATTCTCAAGTTTGTTATCCTTTGTCTGAATGGCAGATATTAATTTCAAACAGTCTGTCTTAGTGGTACTATTAGAAGGCAATGTCAAGTCTTTGTCTGTGGAGTCATGGAATCTAAAATCATTCGACTCCACATGAGAAATCACACCTTCTGTGTAATGATTACAAATTTGAGTTCCATCATTGTAAGAGAACCCTTTGAGAGGTGCATCATCTAAATTAGAGAACAGCTTAGCTATAAACTCATTGTTCTCCTTGGTCTGTGAGTTATCAGACAGGAGTCCCGGATGGACTAGGCCCTTTTCATCTGACTCTCCACTCTCATTGTGGAACATTCCAGAGTCTTCTCTCTGTTCTGATTCTAACCCTGTTTTACGTTCTACTTCTTTCAGACTGAGATCGTTCTCCTGAATACTCAACATGTCTTTATATCCATCATCACTGTTTTGAGAGATATCCTGCACATGAGCATTCTGTTCAAGAACTGTCTCCTTTTCCCTCTCAATGTCAATTCCCTTATTTGAAATCCTCTTCAAGGGACTCTTTCCCCTGGTTTCTCCCTCATCCTCTAATTCTGTCTTCTCTTCTATTCCCGTCAGCGTCCCCCTCTCTCCGCCTCGTCCACTGCCGGGTCTGGTCACGCTCAGTCCATCAGTGCTCTTCCTGCTAAGCCCCTCCCCTTCCCAGTCATTGTCAGAGAAGTAGGCTGAGTCTCTGTGGGGGGTTTCTGTCCCCAGCACCCTCCAACCACCTGGTCCTTCACCTCCAACACATGGGTCACCTGGGGTCAGACAGTCGGCTGAACTGGGGGTCAAAGATGAAAGGAATGAGTCTGAGGGGGTCATGGTGGAGAGAGAGAGGTCAGAGGATGGGTCCCAGTCTGGGGTGGTGGGAACGGCCTCAGGGCTCTTTTGACTTGGGTCTGACCTTCCTTCTTGGTTGATCTGTGAATTCTGTTTGTTCATTTGTAAATAGCTTTCAACATTTGGGTCATGTGACTGAGCAGTAGAACAATGTGATGTGTTGTTCTTCATTTGACTGTCACAACCTTTTGAACTCTCTGACCCTTCTTCCTTGTGATCTTTAGATTCAATTTGACATGCTCTATCTGTTCCTGATGTCTCTGTTGTTAAGTCATGTAAAATGTCATCAGCAACTTCCTGCTTCTGACATCCTTGCCCTGTGTCTCTGACCTCAGCATCACCTTTCATTCTCTCACAACTCCTTTCCCCAACATTATTCTGACCCCTGCTCTCTTTCTCATCTACAGAAATAGGTGACTCATCATCACAGGGTTTCTTTTCAGATTCTTCCACTCCTCCAGTAACACTGTCTTGAGATAAAGACTGAACTTGAGCTTGTCTTGAGAGCTCAACCCTTTCTCTGACTCTCTGTGTTTCTCTTACAGGTAAGGCTGGACCTTCTGAAACATCCTCCTCTGTTTTTGTACTGGGGAATGTTTGGTAAAGGAGGAGGCCATTTTTTGGCATTATCGCTGAGAACACAAAGTCACCAGGCTGTGGCTGAGAGTCTGGGTGAGAGTTGGTGTCAGCGGTGGGATCTGTGAGTGAGCTGGGTGAGTCCTTAAGGCAGGTCGTGTCTGTGGGACATTCCTCTTCCTGTTTGACAAACTGTTTATTTGATCCTATTTGCAGTACTGGAATCTCAGGCCGTATAGTGACCTTCATCTCACTCTTTTTTGCCCGTTTAGTCACTTGGGCGTAAATGGCCTCCGGTGCTACATCGTCTTTGCCTCTGTTTGATGTACGTATGGAACTCTCTGATTGGAAACGGATGGTCTGAGAGGAGTCAGGATCTATGCATATTGACTCGTATTCTGGTGACATTGGAGTGGGTGACTGAGACAAGTCCTCGCAATGCTTGTTGGAGGTGGTCGCGTTTTGTCTGGATATGATCTCTGTCAAAAAGGTCTCTGCTGATTGGATCTCCTTCAGGAACTCCTCTCTGGTCATCTGTCCCTTCTCTGTCTCCTTCTCCGTCTCCTGTGACTCCGACTCCTGCCTCCCCACTGTGATTTCGGAGAGGAGGGATCGGGATCTCCTCATGCCCCTGGAGTATGCCTCCTCGGCCTCAGCGTAGGACGGGAGGCCGGGGGCGCAGGTGTAGGTGTAGGGATGCGATCGGGAGCCAGGAGGGTGGAGGAACTTCACCGGATCTCTCTCCATGCCTGCATCCATCCTTCCTGTGTTTGTGATCTCAGTGAGGAATAGATCTCTCTGGATGGAGCCTTTCCTCACCCTCTCCACCTCTGTCACCATCTGTGTGTTTCTGTCTGGCCCCAATGTCTGTTCTGTAGAGCCCAGCTCTGTGACCAGCGACCGGGACCGACGCATCCCCCCTCTCAAGGGCTGGAGGAAGTTCCCTGACCTCTCCCCATCCCTTTTCTTCTCCCGCTCTGTCTCTCCCTCCCATGAGGTCCTCCCCTCCTTGGACTTGGCATCATTTGACTCTGACACACTAGAGATCTCAGTCAGAAACAGGTGCATGGGGGATATCTTGGCGTCGGTTACGCTATCCGCCTGCAGTTCGGCGTCCTCCCTCCAGATGGCAGGCAGGATGGTGGCGAGGCGCGACTGGGTCCTCTTCATACCCCTGGAGAAGAGCTCGGCTGTGGCCGGATCCGCATCCTCTGACAAACTAGAGGTCAGGACGGTTGTCCCTCCCCCACTGGGTTTCTCAGGGGACATAAAGGGGGAGTCATCCTCATCTGAATAGGTGGGACTGGAGGACGAGTGCCTCTCAATTCTGGGGCCCCCGGACTCGGAGTGGGAGATGTTGCGGTAAACAGGGCGAAATACGTTCTGGCGTCGTACAGGAGAGTCAAAGTCTTTTGAGCGGAAATTGGATGTTCCCTTTGTGTTGTGCAAGGATGCTGTGCGCCGTACACCACCTTGTCGGTCTGAGTCGTCACAGGATAGTGGCTCTCTTTGAGAGTACATCTGGGGCTTACTGTATCTGGAGTAGCTACCTACACCATAGCTGTGATACAGGCCCCTTTGGGGCTTGTAGTGGGGTGGGAGAGGGGGAGGACATGTTTGGGGTGTGGGGTAGATGGGGTGGCTGGACTGAGGTAGGGAGGGGGACAGTGACGGGGAGGGGGGCATGGTCTGACGAGGACGGTGGAACCCTAAGTGATCATATGATGATGGCAGGCAGCTGCCCGTCAGAGGGTCCATCGTTTCTATTTTACCACTCATGGAATAGTGACCCAGCCCAAGTCCTACTCGGTGGTAGCCCAAAGGAGGAGCAGGGAGGGGGCGCGAGTGGAGGTGGTTGCCCGATGAGGTTGACATAGAACGTGGCTTGGGAGGCAGGACAGGGGCCTGAGAACCAATGGATGACCTACTGTCTCCTTCACCCCCCCCCTCCTCATCATCATCTCCTAAATCCACCACAGAGAAGTCAGTCACCCTACTGGAGGTGTCTTTGAACTCTGCCACCCCAGTGTTGGGGACCCTTATCTGGACCTCGCTGGATCGGATGGTCTGGATGGATTTCCCTCCTCGCCCAGTGTACTCCTCATCAGAACTGTACGGCGCACGTTCTTTGCCCAGCATTCCGCTGCGTATCTCCACTAGCTCCAGATCTCCAGGACACAACGAGTCAGAACGGAAAGAGTGCGCTTTCCCTTTAAGAGATGGGGACTTATCCTGAGGGGTGTGCTCCTCCAATCGGATGAAGTACTCGCTGGCGAGGGAGGGGCTACGTGCACTTATCACAGGGACAACCGTGGGTGTGTCCAGTGATTGTCTGTGGGAGGGGTTGACCATCGGGATTGGCTGGGGAGGAGGAGGTGGTTGGTAGCCCCACCTCGCATGGGCCTTCTCCCAGAAGTACTCAAAATTTAACCCTTTACTGGTCTCCGTGACTGTCAGGATGTCATCGAGTTCTGTGGAGGATGGTGTGATGCAGTTCCCCACGGCTTCCAGTAGAGGGTAGGAGTTCCCCCTGTCATCCCTCCCATACTCCCTCTCTCTCTGTCGTTCACTCGCTGCAGCCTGGAAGGCCGGAGGACGGAGAGAATCCCACCGTCTTTCAAATGACTCATCGCTCTCTCCTCTTCTTCCTCTCCCTTCCTCATACTCCTCGTCCTCATCCTCCTCGTCCTCTCCCACACTCCTTCGGGACATCCCTCGCTCAGCAGCCAGAAGGGAGGAGAGGAGGAGGAATACCTCAGCGATGGAGGGGCGTTGGGAAGGAGGGAGCCAGCAGGACTGCATGATCTCATACCTAGAAGAGGAAAGACAGGAAAGACAAACACAAAGATATGGGGGATTGGAAATGATGCAGACAATTACATTGATGAAAGCTACAATCTATCTGCAGTATTAAAGCTGATGTACCTCCACCCCAAAAGAGAGGTTTGAGGGGATTGCATATATTAGCTTTGACCGTAATGATCTATTGACAAAGTAGGCCTTTAAAGTAACACATCTGTAATCGACTCCTTTCTTCATCAAATGCAGATATCATCAGAGAAAAAAACAAAAGTCAGGAAATGGCCCACTGACCAGTAGTCAGCATGGGAGAGTTTGAGCCGTGGCTGGGCCAGGGTGATCTGTCTCTCTCTGATGACGAAGGTCAACACTTCCTCATCACTCAGGTGCCTGTGAGGCTGAGAACCAAACTCAAACAGCTCCCAGATCACCACCCCAAGAGACCTGGGAGAGAAATGGGAGAGAGTGGGGGGAGAGAGAGAGGGGGGAGATAGAGGGGAGAGAAGTGGGAGAGAGAGGAGAGGGAAGTTGGAGAAAAAGGAGAGAGTGGGGGGTGGGAGAGAAGTGGGAGAGAGAGGGGAAATAGAGGGGAGAGATGTGGGATAAAGAGGGGAAAGAGAGGGAGAGATGTGGGATAAAGAGGGGGAAAGAGAGGGGAGAGATGTGGGATAAAGAGGGAAAAGAGAGGGGAGAGATGTGGGATAAAGAGGGGAAAGAGATGGGTGAGATGTGGGATAAAGAGGGGGAAAGAGGGGAGAGATGTGGGATAAAGAGGGGGAAAGAGAGGGGAGAGATGTGGGATAAAGGTGGAAAATAGAGGGGAGAGATGTGGGATAAAGAGGGGGAAAGAGAGGGGAGAGATGTGGGATAAAGAGGGGGAAAGAGAGGGGAGAGATGTGGGATAAAGAGGGGGAAAGAGAGGGGAAAGATGTGGGATAAAGAGGGGGAAGAGAGGGGGAGATGTGGGATAAAGAGGGGGATAGAGAGGGGAGAGATGTGGGATAAAGAGGGGGATAGAGAGGGGAGAGATGTGGGATAAAGAGGGGGAAAGAGAGGGGAGAGATGTGGGATAAAGAGGGGGAAAGAGAGGGGAGAGATGTGGGATAAAGAGTGGGAAAGAGAGGGAGAGATGTGGGATAAAGAGGGGAAAGATATGAGAGATATGTGGGATAAAGAGGGGGAAAGAGAGGGGAGAGATGTGGGATAAAGAGGGGGAAAGAGGGGAGAGATGTGGGATAAAGAGGGAAAAGAGATGGGAGAGAGAGTTGGAGGATAGAGAAATAATCAAATTAGATAAGAAATACAGAATACAGCTTATTGAAATATTCAGTTGTTTATTTGTCCATTTTAGAGGCAGGTTGTGTTATGGTACGTACCACAGATTGCTGGTCTTGGTCTGGTCAGTGACGATTAGAGATCCTCTGTACTCCTCCAGAAGCTCTGGCGCTATCCACCTCAGGGGAATCCACAGCTTGTCTGATGTTAGGTAATAGTCATCCTACACAGATAAACACACACAGAGGGATGCATGGACTTGAAGATAAGCCATTAGGGACATCCAATACGTTAGGGATAATCAACAAGGGGCTATGTGTTCTCTGGAAGATAATCAACCACCTGGAAGGTGTGTTCCATGACACGCTAAAGGAGCGGAACTGACCTTCCACGGAGTTGCATTATTTTGCAGAGAACGCATAGAGCCCCGAGTTGATTATCCCTTTTATACCATGGCTATAATTTTAAACATTTATAGCTAGAAATGTGTTCATTTGCAGGTAGGAAATGTGTTCAACATCCACTGAAGTATCCACTGAAGTACCAAGTTTACAATATAGAGACAGTAGTTGCCATGGTAACCAACCAAAAAGACTTGCTAGTTTTTAACCAAATTTGAGTCCTAGCTTGCTATTATGAAAATCAAATCCAACAATGGCAATAATGTTTTCAACTTTTGCTTTCAAATGCAGCTCAAGCATAGAACATGCAATAACTATACCCATTGAATTCTATCGTGCAAATATACTGTGGATTATAGGGAAATAATGCCCTACAAGCCTATCAGAAACGATTATTCAACAATACCATGGTATAAAGTGGTATAACTTGTCTACAGGTTGTGGTGGTTCAAGCAAAGTACATGGGTAAGCGCACACGCCCCCACACACACTCAAACATACCTTGTAGTGGTTGTGAGACAGCCCATAGTCTCCGATTCTGACAGTGAGGTCAGAGGTCAGGAGACAGTTCCTCAACGCCAGATCACTGGAGAGAAAACAATCATAATTCCTTTACTATCAATCACTCAATTACCAACCAATCAATCACTGGAGCTATTGGAACCCCACTGGAGCCAGAGAGAGCCAGGATATGACCTCACAGACCTGTGGATGTAGTTATTCTCGTGGAGGTGCAGCAGGCCAGAGGTGATTTCAAACGCCATCCTCTGCAGGGTCAGCATTTCCCGGGTCAGAAGGTCAGGGGTCATCCCATCTGACTTCCTCTGGGCTCTCAGGTACCTCTTCAGGTCGCCCTGGTAACACATCACAAATATAATTAATTTATTACACCATCAATGAGCATTACCAATATCATGTACAGTATGTGATACTTAAAACAATCAGAAGAACAATTAACATAGTTTATGACTTTGACCGGACATATTGGGCTATAAATCAAGTACATTTGTACATTTATGCTGGAGAAATACCCTCTCCTAAGTGTTTTCCTGAACCTGAAGGTCCTCAAAAGCAGAAGGGGAATTGGTAATGAGTTAATATCATTAGAGCGAGAGAGGTTGTACTGGTGGTAGGACAGGAGAATTTTAATTTTTTAAAATGTTTTAATTTGACCTTTATTTAACTAGGCAAGACAGTTAAGAACAAATTCTTATTTTCAATGACGGCCTAGGAACAGTGGGTTAACTGCCTGTTCAGGGGCAGAATGACAGATTTGTACCTTGTCAGCTCGGGGGTTTTAACTTGCAACCTGACTTGCCTAGTTAAATAAAGGTAAAATACATTTTTAAAAGTATGTTTCCATGTACGGGAGCTATAGTCTGGTGATTGTCACTTAATTGATCCATTTGAATAATTTATTGTCCAATCAGCTGGTTGCTCAGGTATCAATCAGTTTCTGATAGAAACACAATGATGAGAGAAAACAATCCTACAGGAATGGAGTAAATGTATCCTTTCCAAAACAAAATAGCCTCTCTTTGGATCTCCTCTACAATGTGCCCCCCTCTTCTTCTCCATCCCATAATAGTAGTTAAAACAGCATGGCCCTCACCAACTGACAGAACTCCATGACCAGCAGGAAGGGAATGCTCTCGCTGCATTGGCCCAAACACTGAAGGATGTTGGGATGTTGGAGACTCCTGAAGGCAAGGAAATAGAGAGGGAGAGAGAGGGGGGAAAGAGAGAGGGGAGAGAGAGGGGGAGAGAGATCGGGGAGAGAGAGGGGGAAAGAGAGAGGGGAGAGAGGGGGAAAGAGAGAGGGGGAGAGAGGGGGGAGAGAGAGGGGGAAAGAGAGGGCAGAAAGAGAGAGGGGGAGAGAGGGGGGAGAGAGGGGGGAAAGAGAGGGCAGAAAGAGGGGAGAAAGAGAGGGGAGAAAGAGGGGGAGAGAGATGGGAGAGAGAGAGGGAAAATAGAGAGAGGAGAGGGGGAAAGAGAGGGGGAGGGGGAGAGAGATCGGGAGAGAGAGGGGGAGAGAGAGGGGAGAGAGAGGGGGAGAGAGAGAGGAGAGGGGGGAGAGAGAGGGGAGAGAGAGAGGGGAGAGAGAGGGGGAGAGAGAGGGGAGAGAGAGGGGGAAAGAGAGAGGGGAGAGAGAGGGAGGGGGGAGAGAGAGGGGGAGAGAGAGGGGGGAGAGAGGGGGAGAGAGAGGGGGAGAAAGAGAGGGGAGAAAGAGAGGGGAGAGAGAGGGAGGGGGGAGAGAGAGAGGGAAATAGAGAGGAGAGAGAGGGGGAAGAGGGAGAGAGAGGGGAGAGAGGGGAGAGAGAGAGAGAGGGGGAGAGAGAGGGGAGAGAGGGGAAAGAGAGGGGAGAGAGGGGGGAAAGAGAGGGGGAGAGAGAGGGGGGGAGAGAGGGAAGAGAGAGAGGGAGAGAGAGGGGGAAAGAGAGGGGGAGAGAGAGAGGGGAGAGAGGGGAGAAAGAGAGGGAGAGAGAGGGGGGAAAGAGAGAGAGGGAGAGAGAGGGGAGAGAGGGGGAAGAGAGAGGGGGAGAGAGAGGAGGGAGAGAGAGGGGAAAGAAAGAGAGAGGGAGAGAGAGAAATAGAGAGGGGAGAGAGGGGAGAGAGAGGGGAAAGAGAGGGGGAAAGAGAGAGGGGAGAGAGAGGGGAAATAGAGAGGAGAGAGGGGGAAAGAGAGAGGGAAGAGGGGGAGAGGGGGGAGAGAGAGAGGGGAAATAGAGAGGGGAGAGAGAGGGAAAGAGAGAGGAGGGGGAAATAGAGAGGGGGGAGAGAGAGGGAGAGAGAGAGGGGAAATAGAGAGGGGGAGAGAGAGGGGAGAGAGGGGAAATAGAGAGGGGGAGAGAGAGGGAGAGAGAGAGGGGAAATAGAGAGGGAGAGAGAGGGGGAGAGAGAGGGGAGAGAGAGGGAGAGAGAGGGGGAAAGAGAGAGAGGGAGAGAGAGGGGGAGAGAGAGAGGGAGAGAGAGGGGGGAGAGAGAGGGAGGAGGGAGAGAGGGGGGAGAGAGAGGGAGAGAGAGGGGGAAGAGAGAGGGAAAGAGAGGGGGAGGAGGGGGAGAGAGAGAGGGAGAGAGAGGGGGAAAGAGAGAGGGAGAGAGAGAGGGGAGAGAGGGGGAGAGCGAGAGGGAGAGAGGGGAGAGAGGGGGGAAAGAAGAGAGAGAGGGGGGAGAGAGGGAGAGAGAGAGAGGGGAGAGAGGGGGAGAGGAGAGAGAGAGGGGAGAGAGAGAGGGGGAGAGAGGGGAAAGAGAGAGGGAGTTAGAGAAAGATGATGAAACGAGGCAAAGAAGAGGATATGCAGTTAGAACTAGGGGATAACATCTGGGGCATTTGTTTGTGTAGGTTTACTTAGGTGGAGTGAGAAAGTGGAGGGACGAAAGAAAACAGACAGAGCTAGAGAGAGGGGAGAGAGGATGAAAGAAAACAGACAGAACTAGAGAGAGGGGGAGAGGATGAAAGAAAAGACAGAACTAGAGAGAGGGGAAGACGATAGAAAACAGACAGAGCTAGAGAGAGGGGGAGAGGATGAAAGAAAACAGACAGAACTAGAGAGAGGGGGAGAGGATGAAAGAAAACAGACAGAACTAGAGAGAGGGGGAGAAGACGATAGAAAACAGACAGAACTAGAGAGAGGGGAGAGAGGATGAAAGAAAACAGACAGAACTAGAGAGAGGGGGAGAAGACGATAGAAAACAGACAGAACTAGAGAGAGGGGAGAAGACGAAAAAAACAGACAGAACTAGAGAGAGGGGAGAAGACGGAAAACAGACAGAACTAGAGAGAGAAAAAAACAGACAGAACTAGAGAGAGGGGGAGAGGATGAAAGAAAACAGACAGAGCTAGAGAGAGGGGGAGAAGACGATAGAAAACAGACAGAACTAGAGAGAGGGGGAGAAGACGATAGAAAACAGACAGAACTAGAGAGAGGGGGAGAGGATGAAAGAAAACAGACAGAACTAGAGAGAGGGGGAGAGGATGAAAGAAAACAGACAGAACTAGAGAGAGGGGGAGAGGATGAAAGAAAACAGACAGAACTAGAGAGAGGGGGAGAGGATGAAAGAAAACAGACAGAACTAGAGAGAGAGGATGAAAGAAAACAGAACTAGGATGAAAGAAAACAGACAGAACTAGAGAGAGGGGGAGAGGATGATAGAAAACAGACAGAACTAGAGAGAGGGGGAGAGGACGATAGAAAACAGACAGAACTAGAGAGAGGGGGAGAGGACGATAGAAAACAGACAGAACTAGAGAGAGGGGGAGCGAGAGAGATGACAGAGAAACATGTGTTTCTATATGTGACAGAGAAAGAGGCAACTGTAAGTGTTTATGAGAGAGAGCGAGAGATAGAGAGAGATGGCGGGCCAAGTGTCATTTTAATCTAAGTTGAGCATAATAAATAGGTCAGACCAGTAGTCATCTGTCACTCCATGTTACAGTTCTAACACTGCCCCACTTGTATGCAGCATGCAGTCTCTAACTACCAGCATCTCAATATGACACACGACAATTAAACACACCTACTGATGTGACTTGGTCCATGTAGATCTTTTTCAAACAGCACCAAATCAATCAGAGTGAAATACAGGTTGGGAGTTAACTGTGAAGTTAATCCCAAGAACTGTGATTTATATACACTGAATGTACAAAACATCAGGAACACCTGCTCGTAACATGACATAGACAGACCAGGTGAATCCAGGTGAAAGCTATGATCCTTTATTGATGTCACTTATTAAATCCACTTTAATCGGTGTAGATGAAGGGGAGGAGAGGTTAAATAAGGATTTTTAAACCTTGAGACAATCGAGACA
This sequence comes from Oncorhynchus tshawytscha, assembly GCF_018296145.1. Classification (NCBI taxonomy): domain Eukaryota; kingdom Metazoa; phylum Chordata; class Actinopteri; order Salmoniformes; family Salmonidae; genus Oncorhynchus; species Oncorhynchus tshawytscha. The sequence goes on from NC_056431.1 coordinate 4,887,185, forward strand.
TGGATTGTGTATGTGTGCCAATCAGAGGGTGAGTGGGCAAGACACAAGATTTAAGTGCCTTTGAACGAAGTATGGTAGTAGGTGTCAGGCACACGGGTTTGAGTGTGTCAAGAACTGCAAAGCTGCTGGGTTTTTCACACTCAACAATTTCCCGTGTGTATCAAGAATGGTCCTCCACCCAAAGGACATCCAGCCAACTTGACACAACTGTGGGAAGCATTGGAGTCAACATGGGACAGCATCCCTGTGGAACGCTTTTGTCACGCCCTGACCATAGAAAGCTTTTTATTCTCTATGTTGGTTAAGTTGGGGTGTGACTAGGGTGGGTCATCTAGGGGATTATATTTCTATGTTGGCCAGATATGGTTCCCAATCAGAGGCAGCTGTTTGTCGTTGTCTCTGATTGGGAATCATATTTAGGCAGCCATTTCCCCTTTGTGCTTTGTGGGATCTTGACTATGGATAGTGCCTGTTAGCACTATTGTTAGCTTCACGTTTCGTTTGAGATTTATTGTTTTATTTTGCTGTGAGTTTCACTTAGTAATAAAAAGATGTGGAACCCAGATCACGCTGCGCTTTGGTCCACTTATTATGACGATCGTGACAGAAGAGCCCACCAACAACGGACCAAGCAGCGTGCCCAGGAGGAAAGCCAGGAGTGGAGGACATCCTGGACGTGAGAAGAAATTATGTCAGGAGATAGAAACCTGCCATAGAAGCAGGCAGAGGCAGCGAGGGAACAACAGCGACAACGCCAGGGTTCACGGCCATGAGGCAAGCCCAAAAGAGTGCCCCAAAATATTTTTGGGAGGGGGCGGCACACGGAGTGGTCGGCGACGATGAGGGGTGAGTCAGAGACCGAGGAGGAATATTGGGACAGATTGAGCGAGGAGTGGGCAGTGAAAGTTGAGGGGAGTGAACCAGAGCCAACTCCCCGTACTCACCGTGGGGAGCGTATGACTGGTCAGGCACCATATTTTGCGGTGATACGCACTGTGTCTCCAGTGCGCATTCACAGCCCGGTGCCTTCTGTGCCAGCTCCTCGCACATGTAGTGTTAAAGTGGGTATCTGTCCAGGACGGGTAGTGCCGGCTCAGCGCGCCTCGCCTCCAGTGCGCCTCCTCGGTCCAGGATATCCTGCGCCGGCTCGACGCGCTGTATCCCCAGTGTGCATTCACAGCCCAGTGCGTCCTGTGCCTCCTCCCCACACTTGCCCTGAGGTGCGTATCACCAGCCCGGTGCCACCTGTACCAGGCCCACGCATCAGGCCTCCAGTGCGCCTCCACAGTCCAGTACGTCCTGTGCCTGCTCCTCACACTCGTCCTGAGGTGAGTGTCACCAGCCCGGTACCACCAGTGCCGGCCCCACGCACCAAGCTTCCCGCGACAGTCCCCAGTCCAGAGCTTCCGGCGACAGTTCCCAGTCCAGAGCTTCTGGCGACAGTTCCCAGTCCAGATCTTCCGGCGACAGTTCCCAGTCCAGAGATTATGGTGACGGTCCACGGCCCGGAACCTCCTGAGACTGTCACGCCCTGACCATAGAAAGCTTTTTATTCTCTATGTTGGTCAGGTCGGGGTGTGACTAGAGTGGGTCATCTAGGGGATTATGTTTCTATGTTGGCCAGGTATGGTTCCCAATCAGAGGCAGCTGTTTGTTGTTGTCTCTGGGGATCATATTTAGGCAGCCATTTCCCTTTTGTGCTTTGTGGGATCTTGACTATTGATAGTGCCTGTTAGCACTATTGTTAGAGGCACGTTTCGTTTGAGATGTATTGTTTTGTTTTGCTGTGAGTTTCACTTAGTAATAAAAAGATGTGGAACCCAGATCACGCTGCGCTTTGGTCCACTTATTATGACAATCGTGACAGCTTTTGACACCTTATAGAGTCCATGCCCTGACTTGAGGCTGTTCTGAGGGAAAAAGAGGGTGCAACTCAATATTAGGTAGGTCTTCCTAATGTTTTGTACACTCAGGAAACCACAAAAACAAATAACTTATATAAAAGTGTCTGATGACACAAAATGTCAGTTTCTCTGACCTGTATGGCTCAGACTCAGCCAAGAACTTCCTCTGCTCCAGAGGGCTGGCACTGACCCGCAACTCCTTCACCACGGCCTGGGAGGAGCTGCAGTCACACAGCACCTCCGCTAGGATCACCTGAGGGAGGGAGAGAGAGAGAGAGGGAGAAGGAGGTAAGGAGAAAGAGAGATGTGGGACAGACAGGAGAGAGATAGAGAGGAGGGCGAGAGAGAGAGGGAAGGAGGGAGAGAGAGAGAGAGAGAGAGAGAGAGGGAGAAGAGGGGAGAGAGGGGGAGAAGGAGGTAAGGAGAAAGAGAGATGTGGGACAGACAGGAGAGAGATAGAGAGGAGGGAGAAGAGGAGAGAGAGAGGGAGAGAGGTAGGGGGAGTAGGAGGTAAGGAGAAAGAGAGATGTGGGACAGACAGGAGAGAGATAGAGAGGAGGGAGAAGAGGAGAGAGAGAGAGGGAGAGAGAGAGAGAGAGAGAGAGAGAGAGAGAGAGAGAGGTAAGGAGAAAGAGAAATGTGGGACAGACAGGAGAGAGATAGAGAGGAGGAAGAAGAGGAGAGAGAGAGGGAGAGAGGTAGGGTGAGAAGGAGGTAAGGAGAAAGAGAGATGTGGAACAGACAGGAGAGAGATAGAGAGGAGGGAGAGAGAGGAGAGGAAAGGAGTGGGAGAGAGGTGGAAGGAGAAAGAGAGATGTGGGACAGAGGGGAAGAGGAGGGAAAAAGAGGAGAAGGAAGGAGAGAGAGAGGGAGCGGGAGAGAAGAGAGGGAAAGAGAGAGAGAACAGAGAACAGAGAGAGAGAGAGAGAGAGAGGGGGAGAGGGGGAGAGGGAGAGAGAGAGATCAGAAATATAGTGGTGTAGGAAGGAGACATAACTCATGAGAGCTGGTAGGAAGCCAATATTAGATTTACTGAGAAGCTGTTAAAAGGATGTGTCTTTTAGAGGAAACATGGGGTTGAGAGACATTTGGAAGAACTGCCAGATCCAGCTACCACCATTACATGATGACGTCACAACTGAGGGTGGAGGTATGAGTTGGTGATCTCACCTTTCCAAACCAGCCATTTCCTATTTCCTGAAGGTAGTTGAGAGTGTGCCTACGGAAGTACTTCGACTTGGAGTCTTTAGAGACAGAATAGAGGAGATGAAAAGAGAAAGACACATGATTTGTGGTTTTCTGATATCCATCAAGCTTGCTAATATTAATGTGCTATATATTGCCATCTGCTCCAGCTACAGAGAGTCTGCCTTAGTTACCTGAGCCATCCTGCAGGGCGGGGCAGTTAGCCCTGTCCCTGAGTGGGAGGGTGTAGACCTCCGGGAGGGAGGGGCAAGAGGACAGACTGTCCTCCTGGGCGGGGCTAGAACCCCCAGAACACTCCTCCCCCTCTGCATTGTCAAACTCCTGATTTGACAGGAAAGAACAGAGGAAGCGTAGAAGCTTTAGAGATATTGTACGTTTGAAAAGCAGTGATCACCAAGCCTGGTCCCGGGAGATACAGGGTTTGCAGGTTTTTGTTCCAGCCCAGCACCAACACACCTGATTCAGTTTATTAAACTCTTGTTAATTACCGTAGTTGATTAGTTGAATCCGGTGTGTTAGTTCTGGCCTGTCTTGGAACAAAACCCTACACACCCGAATCTCTCCAGGATGAGGGTTGGTGACCGCTTTTCTAGTGGATGTGTCAATAGCCTAAAGTGGTTTACGTTTCTAAAGAAATTGGGCAAGTGTAAACAAATAACTGGTGGGCAGACACCATATTACTTTCCCCTTGTTGCCTGTGTTTTCACATCAGTTAAGATGAAGGAGGGGAGCCACTTTAGATAATTGAGATGCACCCAGTGTGCTGGCTGAAATGTCACAAAGAAAGACCGATCTGGATTTAATATGAGGAAATCTATTAAATGTAAACAGACCCTAAGCTTTCTGGCTCATGCGACATCTGTAATACTTCTGGTAAAATGTGGTGCTGCACATGCAGCCAAAGAAACAATGAACCATCCAAAGATCACAGATTCAAAGACAATAGATTCATAGAGGGTTTGAATGATGTGTATACCCACTGCCCCTGTGGTGCTGGGCCCTTCCATGACAAATCAGGACATTCCCATATGCTTTAACATTGTTACAGCCCTCAATGTTTAGAGTTTCACTAAGGGCCAATGTGTAATATGATGCCTATATCTATTGATCTACACAACATGCATGCAGACAGTGCAACACAATAGACAAGACGTGTGAATAAGTCTCTTACATGATGGAGACTTACATTGAATCCCACTCCTCCCTTCTTACAGCACAGACAGGTGAAGAGCAGTAAAACAAAGGAGACGAGCCCCGAGCAAGAGATGAGAATGACGACGTAGGGCGGAGAAGAGAGAGACGCAGCCCTGGATTGAGAGACTGAGATATGGCGGGAGAGAAAAGGAGGAGAGGAAAAGGTTAATACGGTTAATGGGCCAGGTAGTACTTCCTGAAGGAAACACACAGTTGTTAGGTGGAAGTGTTGGTGAGTGGATGAGTGAGTGGGGGAAAGAGAGGCTTCAGAGAATTGGGTTGAAAAGGGTCAAAGTCATTGTTACATATTGAGATTGAGGAGGAAAACCGTTGGAATTGTTTCAATAGCGATACGTTTGAGACAAAGCGGAGGATCCCCAATGAACAACTGTCATTGGAGTTTTGGGAGAAGCAGGAAAAGGAAATAAACTTTGGAGGAAAGTCAGGAAACCATCTTCAGAATCAATAAAAGAGAGGAGAGATCAGAATTAAGGTTAAAATCAGGGAAGTCTACCATTCCAGTTAGGAAAGAGGGGGAGGAGGGAGGGGGGTACCAAAAAAACAACATTCCTTCCAGGAAACACAGTTGAAAAGCAGGGAGGGGTGGCGTTGTCATTTTGGGGAAATTGCTAACGGGGGAGGGTTGGAAAATTGGAAAAGAATCACTCAAATCAGGGAGGTTGGCTACCTAGGTGAGAAGGAGGAGTTTGGGGCGTTTTTTTATATATTTGTACCTCAACTTGGCCGTTTGTGAGGAGCGAACCATCTGTGAAAAAGAGAAGGGGGAGTGCAGGGTGGTTAAAAACCCTTTACAGTAGGCTACTACTTGTTTGTTGTATCTTTCAATTTTAAACCCTCAAATCAAAACCAGCATCGCCACAATCAAAAATGCCTATTTCTAGATGAACTTGTTGTCAATATTATTTGTTTTTCCCCATATACAATTTTTTAAAAACACTTCTCCAACTCCCGAAGGTGAACCTCTGAGTACACATACTTGTCAATACACTTACAGGTCAAGTGCCAATTCAGTACAGTACTTATGAATATCAACCACAGTGTGAGCATTTTCAGTGTCATTGGAACCAGAAAATGCAAGTACTAGAGCTACTCTGTTCTCCCCTGCTCATCCTATTCCATCATGCCCTGTATTCATCACTACTTCTAGATATTGACTCACTATTACGACACAGTAATGAATAATGCAAAACCAAATGTACGTTTCCCCATCCATTTCATGAGCTCATTGATTACTGAAAGCATGGTGTGAAGATGCATCAACAGTCCAATAATAGTCCAAACAAAAGGCTTTAATTGATGTTTACCCTATTGGTAGATCAATGTGTAAGCTTAACTGTGATGAACCATTTTGGCACATCCTCTCCTCTGCCTCTCCCTCTAGACAGTACACAAATCTTACAGAGGCGTCCTATAACACACTGAAAGGGAATCCAATCACAAATAGGCTTTTCTGATCAATGGAATATTTTCATGAGATCATTCATGAGTGGAAAATGCAAGTTACCCCTAAAAAGACATTTATGAAGCACTTTGAGCACTGCTTTAAAATCTATAAATAACATTGAACATTGTAATTAGCATTAAGGATGTTTTGAGCTCATAGGTTGTATGGTTCCATCCTCCAATAGCTGAAAAACACTCAAACCTCTACAAAGGCCTAAAAACATAATGGTCCATGTTATTCTAACACATTCAAGAGTGACGTGTAAATTCTAAGTAAGAAAAGCTACTAAAAATCATGAGTATGAATTTGAGAAAGATACATGAATTATTGACTCATCATAAATGTGTAATAATTTCGTTGATTTATTTCCTGGACTGGACTGCAGCCTAAGCAAAGCCTATGGCCTGGCAGTAGAATTACATTGGAAACTGATAAAATAGAAAAAACATGTCGGCCTATATGAAATTCAAACTCTTTCACATAAGTATATGTAGAATACAATAATATTTTATGTAGCCTATCCATCGGCAGTATAGATGCACAATTCCTGGGCAATTCTATTATTCTATCCCTAGACAGCTGTCCAGACATACATTGCATATAAATAGGTACACATAGCAGGGGCCTATTCCACCAGCTCCAGTTTACGGCTCTTATCAAAACAATACACCAGAACACCATGACTGCAAACGACAATACACAAACAAAACACTGCGATGCCTAATAAAAGGAGGACAAAATAAAACGGATTTTGTTGATTTTAAATGGAAATTCAAAGATTTTTATCATTGAACCCAAGTAGGATAATATAGGTTTGATATACACATGAATGATACAGTGGATTAATTTAAAATTCATTGGGCGAATATCCGTTTTGACATGCCATCAATGCTATTGATAAATATCACCGAAATAGGGTCGCAGATCCTACCGAATTCTCCTGGCTACTTGATGATAATAATGTGGCCATTGTCTTTCTGATTTCATCCCGTGTTATAAAGGCATATTGCCTACCATAGCCTAATCATATCAGCCAAGAAAGATAAAATATATCGTATTATTGTTGAGGCTGTCTCGGTGTGTTTTGGCCGTAATATTTCCGAGTACCTATTCATAACCCTCTAATCTATCCCCTCTCCCACCTCCCCCCTCTTCTTTCTCCCAGCGTCAATATCATTCCAGCTCACCGACACCACTCACCTTCTCTCTGCGGGGCTCCAAGGGCTCTCTCTGGGTTGAAGTACGACAACATCCCCGCCAGCACTATCACCCAGCAGTGTCGTCGCATCGTCGCGGGATCCACCACGGCACAATCATTCGAGCGACGCTTTCGGTCTTCTCCTTCTCTCCGCTACCGTCTGGCGCTGTCTTCCCCCGCTAATAAAGAACGTCTCCTTGTTGTTGTGTTCCCCTCTTCCCCTCCTCCGTTTGATCCCCCTCTCCTAATCCGCAACTAAACACGGTGTAAGAGACGCTCTTTTGTGCATCCCGTCCTGCCAACCCAACCCATCAAATCCAGAACCGTTACATCAGTGGTCTCTCCACAAAAACGGCGAAGAAAACAACAAATAACCCCAATGAGGTCAAACCATCCGCTATTTTTCCCGTTTCGGCTCTTTCCCCTCCGACACCAGTACGAGGTAGACTGTAGTATTTATCTCCCGTTAAACGTCGGCTACGTCAGACAAAAGTGAGCTTGCATTATCATGGTTCGGTTTCATGCGAGTGCGTCTGTCTTGCTTCTACACTCTGCTGTCTCGGGCCCGTTTTGTTTCGCGGTGCTGTGCGTCTGTATGCACCTGCTAGACAAATTCATGTATTATACTGCCGCAACTCTGTTTTGTAGCACAATCTATTGAAATTGCTATATTAAAATGTTTTAGGTTAATCATTCGGGTGGTGCATGGATATGGGGTATGTATAAAATAAGCTAAATAACAGAGAACACATGATTGTGTTATTCGGCAGGCCTAACATTTTTATTGAATTAATTGAAATGGAAAATGTGCAATAATAGTTGGGCCAAACACCCTAAACTCTGTCTACATCAGATAGTTAAATAGAACAGATGCATGTACACACACACACCTCCTAAATTGGCACATGCTATTATCAGAAACAAAATAGACTTGACTTGAATTGACACAATTACATTTGTGACACAATGTTGCCATCAATAGTAAAACATCAAACACACTCCAACTTGAACAGTGGTCTTGTGTTGTGGAGCAAAATTATCTCTGTATTGTCTCACACTTGAGCAGGGTGCCAGACAGACTCCAACACTACACTCAGCTGTCCCAAATCTCTTGATTGGTTTCCTTTCTTTTTCTACCTCATTAGAAATAATGACAATGACAACAATCATCAATAAGTCTGCTTAGGATACTCAGGATAGCCTAGATGTTACATAAGTAAACAATGTAGCATTTTGAGCTATATTTGTACACATGTACACTAGTTCAACAACCTACAGTATATGCCTACATGCATAACTCCTCCAAGTTACTGCAAGAATAAGCTAAAAGCACTGCCTCACATTTCACAACAATACAACTGAATAACCTTCCAGGCTCTCTAGTCCTTGTCGAAGTCTTCGGCGTCTTTCACATACTAATAAATGTATCTTGAATGCCTCAATGTTCTCTGTCCGTTGCCCAAACAATGAGACTGCATGATGTGTGACTTCAAAAGATGCCATCTCTCCAGGCATTGCGGTCTTTCCTCTGCCTCTTGCGGGCCAGCTCTGGGAAATAAGCACTGTTGTACGGCATTTCCCTCTCCTCTGTCTCCCTTGGTCGCTCCTTCTCTTTCCCTGTTCCATTCTTCTGGTCCAGCAGGGCCTGGGCTCTCCTCTTCTCCTCCGCCTCTCTCTGCAGTCGCTCCGCTCGCAACCTTTCAATAGAGCTAGAAAAGAGAGAAGAGGTGGTTACCATCAACCATACATGTTTATCCAGAGGCTCAGTACACTTGGTTGTGCTCTAGTCCACTTGGCTCAGTGTACTTGGTCTCTTGGTTATGCATCCAAGTGGAGTTGAAACAATAACAAAGTGCCACCACACCCGCTTCGGTAAAAAGCTGAAGAAATGTAACCACTAAAATTCATAGAGCTATGGAGGCAAGGACTGACCATCCACAAAATTACAGTTCTAACAAAGTTGGGGCAATATAGTATTTGTTTACATATAGTTGGTTTACAAACAGAGTAAAAGAGTTCTGATGCGGTATGACAGTTAAACTAAGCTAATGAGGCATTTATAGCTTACAGTTGAAGTCAGAAGTTTACATACACCTTAGCCAAATACATTTAAACTCAGTTTTTCACAATTCCTGACATTTAATCCTAGTAAAAATTCCCTGTCTTAGGTCAGTTAGAATCACCACTTTATTTTAAGAATGTGAAATGTCAGAATAATAGTAGAGAGAATGATTTATTTCAGATTTAATTTCTTTCATCACATTCCCAGTGGGTCAGAAGTTTACATACACTCAATTAGTATGTGGTAGCATTGCCTTTAAATTGTTGAACTTGGGTCAAAAGTTTCAGGTAGCCTTCCACAAACTTCCCAAAATAAGTTGGGTGAATTTTGGCCCATTCCTCCTAACAGAGCTGGTGTAACTGAGTCAGGTTTGTAGGCCTCCTTGTTCGCACACGCTTTTTCAGTTCTGCCCACAAATGTTCTATGCGATTGAGGTCAGGGCTTTGTGATGGCCACCCCATTACCTTGGCTTTGTTGTCCTAAAGCTATTTTGCCACAACTTTGGAAGTATGCTTGGGGTCATTTTCCATTTGGAAGACCCATTTGTGACCAAGCTTTAATTTGCTGACTGATGTCTTGATGTTGCTTCAATATATCCACATAATTTTCCAACCTCATGATGCCATCTATTTGTGAAGTGCACCAGTCTCTCCTGCAGAAAAGCACCCCCACAACATGATGCTGCCACCCCGTGCTTCACAGTTGGGATGGTGTTCTTCGGCTTGCAATCCTCCCCTTTTCCCCTCCAAACATAACGACGGTCATTATGGCCAAACAGTTCTATTTTTGTTTCAACAGACCAGAGGATATTTCTCTAAAAAGTACGATCTTTGTCCCCATGTGCAGTTGCTAACCGTAGTCTGGCTTTTTTCTGGTGGTTTTGGAGCAGTGGCATCTTCCTTACTGAGTGGCCTTTCAGGTTATGACAATATAGGACTCATTTTTACTGTGGATATAGATACTTCTGTACCTGTACCTCCTCCAGCATCTTCACAAGGTCCTTTGCTGTTGTTCTGGGATTGATTTGCACTTTACACACCAAAGCACGTTCATCTCTAGGAGACAGAACGCATCTCCTTCCTGAGCGGTATGACGCTGCATGGTCCCATGGTGTTTATACTTGCGTACTATTGTTTGTACAGATGAATGTGGTACCTTCAGGCGTTTGGAAATTGCTCCCAATGATGAACCAGACTTGTGGAGGTCTACACTTTTTTTAAATGAGCTCTTGGCTGATTTTTTAAAATTTTCACTTGATATCAAGCAAAGAGGCACTGAGTTTGAAGGTAGGCCTTGAAATACATCCACAGGTACACCTCCAATTGACTCAAATGATGTCAATTAGCCTATCAGAAGCTTCTAAAGCCATGCCATCATTTTCTGGAATTTTCCAAGCTGTTTAAAGGCACAGTTAACTTAGTGTATGTAAACTTTTGACCCACTGAATACAGTGAATTATAAGTGAAATAATCTGTCTGTAAACAATTGTTGGAAAAATTACTTAGCTCTCCTAAATGACTTGCCAAAACTATAGTTTGTTAACAAGAAATTTGTGGAGTGGTTGAAAAAAACAAGTTTTAACGACTCCAACCTAAGTGTATGTAAACTTCCGACTTCAACTGTATATTCTTCAAGAATGAATTGGTACACATCATTAATTTAGAATTCCAAAAATGTATGTAGCAACTGCTTATTGTCCCTTTAGGTCAAAGCTAATTGGTCTTATGATTGATCAAAGAAACACAAAACACCCCCAGACATACAGATAAAACAACTAGTCTTGATAAAGACTGAAACTTCTCACCTTTCTCCACCACTGCTTCTCCTCTCCCCTCTATCCCTCTTCTCCTTCTTCTTACTCTTATGTTCTTTTCTATCCTTCACCGCCAGTGCTTTCTTCATCTCTTTCAAGGGGTCCAGCAGGTCTTTCAGTCGTCTGTCTCTCTTCTCCTTCTCCTCTTGACTGAGTGGCAGTCTCTTTCCTTTGTTGTCTTTCTCTTTCTCCTTTTTGTCGTCTTTCTCTTCTTCCTGGCCTGTTTTCATGTACCATGGAGTTACCTCTGTCCCAGGTTGGGGGCCTAGGGACACTAGCAGACCAATAGCACGCTCCTCACGCTCCTACAACAACAGAATCACCATAAAATTAGAATAATAGAATATTCTCATTCAAAGTAATGATCTGTGATGGGAGGAATCAGGACCAGCTATTACTATTTGGAAAGTTCAATACCTCATTCTCTGATCCTTCCATTGATGTGATAAGCATCAGGCCATTAAATCTGTTCAAAAATCTTCCATATTAGCACCGAACACTCCATATTTAAATTCCAATATGCATTTTCAATTTCCAAAATGGTACCCATTTGCATTCAAAATCTTAAACTGAATTGGCCGATCTCTGTTTAGAAATGGCTCTGGACTAAATAAACCAGGCACTGTCATTGGCTGGCTAGATCCACTAGAGAAAAGCTTTGAAGTGGAGAGAAACAAGCCCAAGAAGGTAAACATTGTTACTAGAGCGGGATGCAAAAACCAGTAGCCATGTGCACAAAGAAACTTGATTTCAACAGGTGACGGGGAAAAGCATAACAGAATGACAGGAAGGTCACCTTTTCATCTTTCTGGTCTTTGAGGTACTCTGCGTTTCCTTTCTTCTCAGATGACTCCTCCAGAGGAAATAGATTGAGGTGTTCCACCACTCCTCCACTCCCCTCCCCTCCTCTCTCCCCTCCTTCATCCTTCCATCCTCCAGACTGTTGAAGTGCAGCTCGTGACTTCTGTCTCAGGTGCTCTGTTCGGGCCTACAGCAAAGAGGTTACTTACCTACATAACATTCAATGGCAACAATGCAGTACATATACACATTTATATGCACTTTTATGACTTGATACTATTTTAACAATGCCTCTTATACATCGCTTCTCTTTAAAAAATCGCACCTGTCATACATCGTAACATTCCTGTAGCAAACAAAGTTTGGTTGTCACTTCAGACCATGCTAAATCAACTTTGAGGAATGTATCAATTTGGGGATGGGAGGGCAACGTTCCTATGGTTACCTCCTGCTCTGCTCGCTCCACACGGCGTTGGACCTCTCGCTCCTCCTCTGCGGCTTGTGCCTCGTCCCGGCGCACGCGCGCGACGTTGTCCTTGTTGCGAACATGCCAGCTCTTTTTAGGTAGAATATTCATTTTTCTCCTGAAGTCAAGTGTTTGTTTTGCACAGTTAAACAAAAATGTGTCAAAAACGTTAACATGCCCTGACTTCTGTTGTTTGCAATTCAGTCAGTCGGCACTGTAAGGCCAGTTCGCTAGCTAGCTAACGTTAGCTAGTCTTAATAACCCATTTCCTGTAATACATATATATATATTTTACAGCTATTTCAATCACAGAGATGTAATTCTGACATTGGGTTTTGTACAGCTGTTACCGAATTAATAAAATATTTGCATAAAACCAAAGAAAATATATTTAACACATCTGATAGGTAAACAAGCAACCAAAAAGCTATTCAACCACAACCGGATACATACACCCGAAAATATTGTTACGTCATTACGTCTACGTAACAAAACGATTTTGTAGAAGTTCTCTCACGGGTCAGCAGGGGGCGCACGTAAGCACGACAGAAATAATAGCATCTATATACACAAGATATATATATATATAGAGAGAGAGAGAAAAATTGTTAAACTGAAGAACATAAAAAATATATGTAAACAATATTTAAATCAATTTAGAAAACTAAACATTTAATGTTGTAAAGGTGGGGTAGAGGTAGCCTCTTGGAATCCGAGAGTGAAAGACTTACACTCTTGTATCTAACATGTAGGTTCAGCATTCCCGAACAGTCCCATTACAAGTCACAATGTTGAGTAATCTTTATTTCAACTTGCTTTACCTGTTGTCCGCTGATTGTGTCGTTATGTCGGGAAGTAACAAACACCATATCATCAGGGAAGTGTTAACCTGACTTTCAATACACTGAACTGGTCTGTATATTCGTTTGTATTTTCAATACTGACACAATTCTCACATGACAAACACTTGCACAATATGTAAGTAACGGCCGAGTTTAACTGAATCACAGACCGAACGTTGTCCCACACAATAAACTGGCAAATTTCACAAGCACTTCTAGCTGATGGGTGGGTATAATTTGTGGAACGTTCCAACAGGAATCTGTTCCAAAAACTTCGTAAAGTATAATGTTGTATACAAACGAACATGATAAATTCACCTATTTAACTAGCTGCCGAATAGGCATAAACTCACCACGTAGCTTATTCTTAATGTTTGTCCATAGGCTACCAGAGTGAGGACAGACATAGCCCACTCCCTACCCGGTATTTTATTCTGCCGCTATACAATTTTGTATCCGTTGTTTGCTGGCAACCTTGATATTTACGAACTTTTTGTAACAGATTCCTGTTGGAACGTTCCACAAATTATACCCAGCGGACTGCGAGGGAACGTGCTTCGGTAGACAAATGTTTACATAATGTGCAACAATGCCTCGGGAGATTGAAAATACAAGCGACAGAACCTACCGTCGCCGCAAAAAGTCAGGTAAAAAATACTTTCATGTGGATATTTTATCTCCACTTCCTACTGTCAAAAGGACCAACAGCACGGACAACCTGGTACGTGTAAATATAATTGTTTTCAACATTCTGGCTTGGAGAGACTCTTGCGTCTTTTTTAGAGCGACTTCTTTCACACTGAATAACCATGGGGTAAACACGGTAACAGTCTGATGTTTAGGCAAGAGGTGAGTAAGAGAATGCAAAGGCAATGAACACGGCAATTGCTGTTACAGATATTATGAGAGAGAAATGGGGTAACAAACTAAATCTTTAATATACTAACCATTAGCCCCATGGAAGTCATTTAGCAGAAGCTCTTATCCAGTGACTTACAGTTGGTTCATTCATCTTAAGACACCGTAGCTAGGTGAGACAACAACCACTCAATCATAAGTAAAACTTTGCCTCAAACGTAGCTATCCGTACACTAGAGAGTGACAATTGTAAAGTGATTTGTGAAGGTGTAGATATGTGCTTTGTGCTATTGCCACATGCAAAACCTATCTAAGCCTTTAAAATCTACAAAAAGTGCCTTGGGCTGGGATATGGGCCGTGGGTTTGAGCCTGGTGTCTGAGTCAGTTTGCTGCACCAGTGTCAAATGTGTCCAATTGGTCCCTTGTTGGAACCCCCATCTCTCTACTCAGCTCTTCAATCTGCTTGACCAGGAACTGCTTATCACGTCCCTCCTGTTAGAGTTAAACACACTGTTATACAAGGTTAAGCTTGAGTATGGGCCATAGACATGGTTTTGTTTCAAACATATATTTTTTGTATCATGTAGGACTTCTCCCCATCCATCACTTACCAGTTTAAGCTGGGCCTTTAGCAGATCAACACTCTTCCCATAGACTGTGGCTAGAGCTGCTACGTAACACAGCACCACACTATCAGGACAGAGGAGAGCACAAACACAGTCAGAATGTTATGTACAGGAATCTGAACACATGGAAATAACCCATGCTGACCAAATGAGTCTATGCAGATATGGGCCTCCCATTTGTTGAGTTACAAAACAATATTACATCATCAAACACAAGGTAGACAGTAACACACTGACCCATGTACCTGCAATGGACAATCGGATCAGTAACATGCTGACCAGACCGGACATGTTGCTTGCGTTGCAAAATAAATGTAGAAATCCATGTTATTCAATTATTGCACCCACACTACTCGCACGCGCCAACGAGCATCTGCGTTGCCAAGGGCTAAAATAGAAGTCCTGTCTATTTCTGACGCAGATCGCGCTGCAATCGCAACTCCTCCTGCCTCTCCCATCTCCTCATTGGTTTATAGAAGCAGGTACCCATGTGCCATCTCGTCATTGGTTACACCCATGTGGGTGATTGGAAGACGAACTGTTTTGCCGGTTGTCGTGGTAATACTATGAAAGTGTAGATGCCAATCACCATATAAGTTCAAAGATGAAAAAGCCTGGAAGGAGGAGAGATGACTAGAAACGATTCAGTTGACCATTGTGTGTGGATTAATTGTCGGAGTAGAGGACCTTGTCCATTTCAGGTAAAATAACAATATGTACAGCAAGCTAGCTAAATAGGACAAATTAGCTAGCATGTGCAAGCTAGCTAAATTGCCATACATATTTAATGCTTTTCGACCTGTCCCCAAATTAATGTAATTGGTTCAGTTTGTTTTGATATTTTAACCTGCGTGTCGTGATCGCGTTTGGTGTGGGGGGACAAAATACATTTATGCACGATGGCGCACGCGCACAGCCGGTTTGGGTTCCTTGTAACACTAAATCACTCAGGAGAAAATTAAGAGATCAGTAAGACAAGGTGACTCACCAGGAGAAGATGAAGAGAGGGATGGAGAAGGCCTGGGAGCCCATGTAGAAGATGAAGTCCTGTGTTGTCAGGGAGAGAGTGTAGAAGGTGTTGGGAACGATACTCCACATCATAGTGAGAGAGCGGAACGGACCACAGCTCATAGAGGGATGGATCCTGAGGATGACATATCAACACCCTCACCAACTACCACCACTACTACACCTGGTCCATCTGCCATTACTATCCCTGCACTGTATAACAGGCTTCCTTCCTGCTGCAGTAGAGATAGAGGGTGCGTCCGAAGTGGCACCCTATTCTCTATATAGGGCACTACTTTTGACTATAGGCCCTGGTCAAAAGTAGTACACTATATAGTGAATAGGGTGTCATTTCAGATGTAGGCAGAGTCACTCACTGGGCCAGGCTGTAGATCATGGCGACGAGGGCGAGACCCCAGCCGAACAGCAACACCACCAGGAAGAAGATGGTGGAGGTGGTGGAGCGGAACGTCTTCACCGCCGGACGACAGTTAGAAAACAGAGTGACCTGGAGGAGGAGGAGAGATTAAGAGGAAGGGGGGTGAAATGAAATGGATCTGGGGCCAAACGTTAACTTGAGAAACCTTTCAGAAAATGAATTGATTACATTTCCATTATTGGTACAGTATGGAGAGCAGCCTGACCTTCTTGCAGTAGAAGAGGATGAAGAACTTGAGTGTGTTGATGAGAGGCAGCAGAGGGCAGAACAGAGCTCCAGTCCACACCACTGTCTGACCGTAGACCAGACCCAGCACATTGGGAGGCACCAAGAACTCCTGACGACCTACCCACCGGGTCAGTACACAGGAGTAGTGGTCCACAAACAACCTGCCACAGTATGGAAGAAGAGATTATCAATAAATGTGATAGAGGATGACTAGCTCATAGATTGAGTTACACCACAGTAGGGTGTACAGTGTACACTACCTGCGTGGAAACTCCACCAGGATAAGCATGGCGATGGTAATGAGGAAGTCAAACAAGGCCAGTTTGTACATCTCCTGTCCCACACGCGTCTCCCAGCACTGGGTGGCAGCAGCAAGACAGACAGACATAGCATGGGTGGTAAAGAAAATAGAAGATGATGCAACATGGTTGATACCAGTTCTGTACTGTAGGTAGAATTGGATGGAGATATCATATTTTCAGCCTTTTCTATACCAATCTGCTAAATTAGACCCTGACTGCTACCCAGGATACCATGCTGTGTTAAGAGAGTGGTTACCGGATATTCCTTGTTGTTGTACTGGCAGAGCTCACATTTTGGACTGTCTTTAAAGCAGGTGATCTGACTCCACAGAGTAAACAGCAGCACTCCCAGACTTATCATACGCAGAAACACTGACCTGAACACAGGATGGAGGGACACAGTCAACATTCACACACACGAGCACATGCACACACACAGAGACATACACACACGTATGCATGCACACACACTGGTTGAGTGAAGATCTAGCAAAGCACACTAACCTAACGTAGCAGGCGTAAAATAAATGTCAAACTAGGGATTCGGCAGAGGCTACACACACACACAGACACACCTGAACAATGCCACGATGATGGTGGTACTAGGAGAATATCTCTCAAACAAGGCTATCTGGTCACACATGAAGGGCACAACAAAGTTTCCTGTTGTGATGACGATGGAAGGAAGGTAAACCCAGAACAGGCCCAGAATGCCCTCTGTTCCAACTTGCACCTAGGAACCACAGGGAAAGGGTTGCAAAGGTCAACCAGAAAAGGTTAAAACAGCCCCAGGATACCCACCTCCCTGTATTGACTCAATATGACATGGAGAGGATGAAAGGCCAAACATCCAATCAATACTTTGTTTTGTTTCTTGTGTTTTTGACTGACCTGGCTGAAGACAGTAGCCTTGAAGATGCCAAAGAAAGCTCCTCCTATGAGGGCGAGGGAGATGAGCATGAGGAAGATGCGTAGAGAACACAGACCCACTGTCTGACCTAAGGTTAGAGACAAAGCCTTTTTCTGTAGCCTCTCCTCCTCCAGGTCCACCTGACAGAGGGAGGAGACAGATAGAGGAGGGGAGAGAGAGTGGAGATGGGAGGAATAGAGGGGAGAGATCATACAGAGAAATTAGAGGGGAGGAAAGAGGAGTGCATCTTCAGTGACCCTGCAGTAAGAGGCAGAGCTCCTACCTGTAGCTGGTAGTGGATGCTTTTCTGTTTGAGTTTGGTGGCCCGGTCTCCCTGGCAACCGTAGTCCCAGCCAGTGAACACCATCTTGCTATAACTGCCGGCAGCACCGCTGCCTGTTGCCACAGCAACACGAAGTGCGCTCCCCATGCTGTATAAGGGACCAATCGGAGGGGGGTGGGGGTAAGTAAGTCATTAGGTTTAATGTCCATTCTATCCATTTTATTTCAATGCAGAGGGAAGTGTAGGGCATTCCAGAAGGTACCGTGCGATGATGCAGATGAGACAGAAGGCGAAGTAGAAGACGGAGGTGAGGAGGTAGGCCAGGGGCAGGTTGTAGTGGAAGCCACTGCTGTCTGCCACAGTGTTGTTATAGTAACCATAGAACATGTAGGAGTACTCCATGAAACCCTGGGAGAGGGAGATAGGTGGAGGGTGGGAAGTGGTGAGAGTGGAGCCTACTAGACTAGAAGCGTACCAGACTTGACATAAACTCACAAAATGACACAAACCCACAAGCAGACAGACTGTACGTAATTTTTTTATTTCACATTTATTAAAACAGGTAGGTCAGTTGAGAACAAGTTCTCATTTATAACTGTGACCTGTGGCCAAGATAAAGCAAAGCAGTGCGACAAAAACAACACAGAGTTACACATAAACAAACGTACAGTCAATAACACAAAAGAAAAGAAAAATAGAAACATCTATGTACAGTGTGTGCAAATGTAGAAGAGTAGGGAGATAGGCAATCAATAGGCCCTAGAGGCTAAAATAATTACAATTTAGCATTAACACTGGAGTGATAATAGATGTGCAGATGATGATGATGTGCAAGTAGAGATACTGGGGTGCAAAAGAGCAAGAGGGTAAGTAATAATATGGGGATGAGGTAGTTGGGTGTGCTATTTACAGATTGGCTGTGTACAGGAAAAGTGATCAGTAAGCTGCTCTGACAACTGATGCTTAAAGTTAGTGAGGGAGATATTAGACTTCAGTTTCAGAGATTTTTGCAATTTGTTCCAGTCATTGGCAGCAGACAACTGGAAGGAAAGGCGGCCAAAGGAAGTGTTGGCTTTGGGGATGACCAGTGAAATATACCTGCTGGAGCGCGTGCTATGGGTTGGTGCTGCTATGGTGACCAGTGAGCTGAGATAAGGCGGGGCTTTACCTAGCAAAGACTTATAGATGACCAGGAGCCAGTGGGTTTGGTGACGGATATGTAGTGAGGGCCAGCCAACTAGAGCATACAGGTCACAGTGGTGGGTAGTAAATGGGGCTTTGGTGATAAAACAGATGGCACTGTGATAGACTACATCCAGTTTGCTGAGTAGAGTGTTGGAGGCTATTTTGTAAATGACATCGCCGAAGTCAAGGATCGATAGGATAGTCAGTTTTACAACGGTATGTTTGGCGGCATGAATGAAGGAGGCGTTTGTTGCGAAATAGGAAGCTGATTCTAGATTTAATTTTGGATTGCAGCTGCTTAATGTGAGTCTGGAAGGAGAGTTTACAGTCTAACCAGACACCTAGGTATTTGTAGTTGTCCACATATTCTAGGTCAGAACCGTCCAGAGTAGTGTTGCTAGTCGGGCGGGAGGGTGCGGGCAGTAATCGGTTGAAGAGCATGCACTTAGTTTTACTAGCATTTAAAAGCAGTTGGAGGCCACGGAAGGAGTGTTGTATGTCTTTGAAGCTCGTTTGGAGGTTTGTTAACACAGTGTCCAAAAAAGGGCTAGATGTATACAGAATGGTGTCGTCTACGTAGAGGTGGATCAGAGAATCACCAGCATACACAGGCAGAAAGACAGACGGACGTGCAGACAGACAAAAGTGTGTGAAAGGCCAAGGCCTCTTAAAACAGAGCTGCATGGTTTTGCATACTGAACTTCAGAGAAGTGTTGTTCTCTGTGCTGTATTCAGTATATCTATAACCAGTGGTACACAGGACTAGATTACACATGTTGTGTTTTCTCACCGTTCCAGAGAGTAAGTCCAGGAAGTACTGGTAAAACACCACCAGACCTTGAAGATTTGGATCATAGACCTTACACACCTCTAGACCTGTGAGACACACACACACACACACACACATTCTCAGCTGTTTGAAGATAAGCCAAGGTCACATTTGATCATGTTTCCCACCGCAGCCTTGGCACCGAATACCTCAGTTCCATGATCTGCTACTTTGTTAGGGACTCCATTCTCAAACCCGTGAGATACCAGTAACAACTGCTGCAATATTTGCAGTTTCAATCCCTCAATTGAATTAAAAGCCCATCCTCTAAGGCAGATCTGTTGCTATGATACTGCTACAGGGAACAGTGAGAAGATAGTTTTATATTGGAGATACACAGAATAAGGTTAATAGACTGGACTGGAATAGAGATAGTGAATGTCACTCCAATGCCATCACCCTTTAACCAATCATAGGCCTGGTTTGAAAATGCATCCTCCAGTGCTGGCCTTACCAGTGCTGTCCACTGTCATGTTACTGGTGCTGGTGGATCTGAACACGATACTGGGGATGAGGATGAACCCAGCAATCAGCAAGAACGACAGGAAGTTGAGCACCACCAGGAAGCGCAGGAATATGAAGTAGGACTGGACACCACCGCCAAAGTGTCCTGCAAAGATGGGGGTCACAGGGCCATGTTGTGAATGTGAAGGCAACATAATTAACTACAACAGTAGCCCTGGAATGTTATTCATATTTTTCAGTATTTCATAATTAATTTAATTAAAAATAACATATATTGGGATGCAATGTCAGAATGTAATACATTTCAACTCCTACGTGACATGGTACAGGTGTCTTCCATGTGTATGAGGTGTCTATTTTAGTTTCAAAAGAGATTTGTTTAAGACTACCAAGAAACACTGTGTGACTCTGATTTAGCCTAATGCAGTAGAAATGTGTGGAACTGAGGCCTTTTAGATATTGCTGAAAGCCCCGGGAAAACGTAATCGATATGTGTGGTCGTTGTGCGTGCAAATGCATATAGTTAAGTTCTGTATATGTCACATACAGTTGAAGTCGGAGGTTTACATACACCTTAGCCATATATATTTAAATGTAGTTTTTCACAATTCCTGACATTTAATCCTAGTAAAAATTCCCTGTCTTAGGTCAGTTAGGATCACCACCTTACTTTAAGAATGTGGAATGTCAGAATAATAGTAGAGAGAATGATTTATTTCAGATTTAATTTCTTTCATCACATTCCCAGTGGGTCAGAAGTTTACATACACTCAATTAATATTTGGTAGCATTGCCTTTACATTGTATAACTTGGGTCAAACGTTTCAGGTAGCCTTCCACAAGCTTCCCACAATAGGTTGGGTGAATTTTGACCCATTCCTCCTGACAGAGCTGGTGTAACTGAGTCAGGTTTGTAGGCTTCCTTTACTTTGTTGTCCTTAAGCCATTTTGCAAAAACTTTGGAAGTATGCTTGGGGTCATCGTCCATTTGGAAGACCCATTTTGCGGCCAAGCTTTAACTTCCTGACTGATGTCTTGAGATGTTGCTTCAATATATACACATCGTTTTCCTACCTCATGATGCCATTTATTTTGTGAAGTGCACCAGACCCTCCTGCAGCAAAGCACCCCCACAACATGATGCTGCCACCCCCGTGCTTCTCGGTTGGGATGGTGTTCTTCGGCTTGCAAGCCTCCCCATTTTCCTCCAAACATAACGATGGTCATTATGGCCAAACTTCTATTTTTGTTTCATCAGACCAGAGGATATTTCTCCAAAAAGTACGACGTGGTCCACATGTGCAGTTGCAAACCGTAGTCTGGCTTTTTTATGGCGATTTTGGAGCAGTGGCTTCTTCCTTGTACCTGTTTCCTCCAACATCTTCACACGGTCCTTTGCTTTTGTTCTGGGATTGATTTGCACTTTTCGCACCAAAGTACTTTCATCTCTAGGAGACAGAATACGTCTCCTTCCTGAGCGGTATGACAGCTGAGTGGTCCCATGGTATTTATACTTGCGTACTATTGTTTGTACAGATGAACGTGGTACCTTCAGGTGTTTGGAAAATACTCCCAAGGATGAACCAGACTTGTGGAGGTCTACAATTTTCTTTCTGAATTCTTGGCTGATTTCTTTTGATTTTCCCATGATGTCAAGCAAAGAGGCACTGAGTTTGAAGGTAGGCCTTGAAATACATCCACAGGTACACCTCCAATTGACTCAAATTAAGTTATTTAGCCTATCAGAAGCTTCTAAAGCCATGCCATCATTTTCTGGAATTTTCCAAGCTGTTTAAAGGCAGAGTCAACTTAGTGTATGTAAACCTCTGACCCACTGGAATTGTGATAGTGAAATAATCTGTCTGTAAACAATTGTTGTAAGAATGATTTATGTCATGCACAAAGTAGATGTCCTAACTGACTTGCCAAAAGTATAGTTTGTTAACAAGAAATTTGTGGAGTGGTTGAAAAATGAGTTTTAATGACTTAAGCCTAAGTGTATGTAAAACTTCCGACTTCAACTGTACATACAGCCCAGGATATAGATGTGTATGTAGTTGATATTTGATTAACCATTGCCTGATTTGATTGAGTGATACAGTGTGATTGAATCTGTCACCTCCTATCTTATGCAGAGCCTTTCTCCACAGAGCTACGTAGGACATGACTCCCCCTGCATCTGCTCTGAACCTGCTCAGGGACTTGGCCTTGCTCCTTTTCCACGACTGCCAGCAAGTCACCACAGGCACACGCATCTGTTGCACCTCTCTGGAAGGGAGAGTAGGGGGGAGGAAGAGAAAGAGTATGTTTTTTTTGGGAGAGGAGAGAAGTGAAAGAGCATAGTATGTTTGTTACCTTCAGGACAACAACAAAGGAATTGCACATTGGCAGAGACGCTAGTAACTACTATGACCACTGAGGTCCCATACCGTATCGCTCTCTTCAGACGCATGGTCATAGGCCGCTCTCTGAGGTCCTTAGGGGGTCCCGAGTCACCCTCCTCTCCCCCCTCCGAGGGGGGAGAACCCCAGTTGAACTGAGGGCCATTCTGATTGGACACTACAGACTTACTCCGTAACCTCACCAACTGCTGGGCACCATGGTAACTGTGGGCTTGGAGAGGGCAGAGGAGGGCAAAGATATATAAAGAGAAAAACTATGAGTGATGTCCTGAGTAAGCCCAGAGTCAGTGTAGTTGATTGGTTGTAGTTTTGGAAGAGTTGCAGCCTGGTGGTGCATTATACTTGTGTGGTACACATAATTCAATCATATTTTAAAGAATACATTGTTGGAAAATCTCCCTTTACCATGTAATAGCATATTTTTGGATAGTACAAAACAAGTCATCCTAAGTGACCAGGAAGCAAATCACTGAACACAAAGGCACACCTGTACCGGAGACAGAACATACCACACCTACAAAACAGTTGTCGCACAGCTTACCTATAGTGGAGCTCGGTCTTTGTAGCTCACTGAACTCCATGAGACAGAGAGGATTCCACCAACACTTCAGAAACACTACAATCAAACAACCAGTCCTCTGTATCTCACTGCTAATACATAGTTAATCCAGCATACAGGGCTAGCTCTTTTACGAGGTAGAATCCAGGAATCACTCCCCCTCAGACTTTGCTCCATGCAATTAATCATCTCTGCCACATATACTTCCTTGTACGTTTAACCCATTCACTCCTGGTAGACTGTTGGGTTACACTGCACTCCGCTTACATCCAACAGAACATGGACGTTAGTAACTAATGCAGTATCAACAGGCTGGGGTGTTACAAGACATTTGATGACTAGTTACAGGTTAGACCCATAACGTAATCATATAGGAGTGTTTACGGTCTGTGCTTCAGTTCATAAATCTTTCTGTACACTGATGTGACATGTTGTTAGGTAACCATAGAGGCAAGCCTGGGTGGGATTTGTGTGTTTGTGGCTGTGCGTGTGAGTATGTGCAAGGGGATAGGGGAACGTTGATCATTTTTAGGTCGGACAACTCCTATAGTAAGTAAAAAACCATAGAATGAACCATGTCAGATCAGAAATTGCAAGAGAAATGTGCACTAATAAAACTACAGCCAACATCCATGAACAAAACACCAATAAGGAACAAGACTTTAGACGTGTTGAATATATGAGACATGTATTCCGTTGGTAACACTGAACTGTTACAAGGCAGGGAGAGTTACAATCATCATAGTATCAAGGTGAAACCATTCAGAAACAAACAAAAATACACGACATATTACATGTGACAGAGAAAGATGGAGAAGCAACCATCAAGGAATGTTTTCTATACTGGTCATGTACTGAAATGAGTTGGCTGATAAAAAAAACACAAGGGAGTCGTTTCTTCGGGGCTCGGGTTTTGGCACAAGGAAAAGGAGGGAGGGTTTGGCTATATCAGATTGTGGTAAACAATAATAATACAATGCTTCCATGCTATCTAGTCAATTAAATTACAAGAAATATCATTCCAAATCACTTTTTGTATTCTACTGTCAGCACAATATATATATTTTAAATACCATTACATTTGTAATAAGATGGCAGTCAAACATTTTGGCAGTGACTGAGGACTGACTGGTAGGGTAGTAGCTTGGTCTTTCTACAACCTTACCTTAGCAGTCAGTCAGTCAGTCCTCAGTCACTGCCAAAATGTTCTGACTGAGGCAACTTATTTCCTAATAGAATGCACTACTTTTGGCCCAGGTCTGACCAAAAGTAGTGAACTGTCTGGGGAATAGCCGGGTGTCATTTGAGATGTAGCCAGTGACACACAAACAACAATGAAGAACAATAAAATAAATATTCACCATACAGTATATAATTACATCTCTAATCAAATAATCTGACACCCAGAACTCAATTCTGGCGTAATTGCAGCAGATGCTCTATTTACGTGCATCTGTCCACAAGAGATTACTAATCAAATAACTACGGAATGCAGGACAGATCATTTTTGTAAAGAAGAGATGAGTAAAATGCTCATTTACAGGCCAAGTCAAATCAAAAGATCACCCAAAACGACATTTTAAATAATGCAGTAAAATAAATTCAGATTAAAATCAACATAGCAAATACCTTAAGCAATTTTATGTATTTTTCTAAACCACAGATTCCATTCTGAAATTTGCACGGGTCTTTTTGGTTCCAGTAGCCCCTCTTGACACAGTGAAAGTTATTTCAAGTTTCTTGGTCTTTACTCTGAGAACAAATCACTGAGGATGGCTCCACTTAATAATGACAGAATTTGTGTTCTTTCAACTTGGAGAAATGATCATCTTCTTATCATAATACAAAACCTAATAAGAATGTTGAGGAAAGAGAACGTATAGAACTGCCACATTCATTATGACTGGATCCTCTATATGCGTTTTAAAACTAGACAAGTATAACTCAGTATGTACTCATGGCTATCCAAAGTTCCCTTTTCTGCACTATTCTATAACTGATCATAGGAACGGTCTGATCAATGAAAACTCGAAAATATAAAGAAGCAGAAAATCTTGTTGCCCTGGGAAAATGCATTGTTGATCTGGTTATGGCTTGAGATAAATGCCTGTGACTTGTATTTAACTTTGAGTAAATCATGCTTTGATGTCAATGGGATTAGAGATTTAGCCACAAATACAGACTGAGTAACATACTTACATCCCAGTTCAAATTGAGTCCTTGCTCTATGAATGGATTCAAGGGATGTGCCGCTGTGGTTATACAGTACTTTTACTCTGTTTCAAGGCAGCATCTTGAACATACAATTTTGTGTCCTCTAAACTAATTGAAGTATATTTGTATGAAAATTGACTGATTTGAAATAAATCACACACATACATACGCACAAGTGAAGTAGCTGAATAATCTCCATCCCCCTGAACTTTTTTGCCACTCACACATCAAATAACATTCATTAAGCAAACATTCTTTCACCCAATTATACCTGTATGTACACGTGGTTTGTAATGTAATATCACCATGGCAACTGTTACTGGGTTACAACAATGTTCATAAGGATTCACTGTATTCAGCTAAAAGTCCAATGATGTCTCCTGGTTAGGGAAATCCTACAACTTAATCTATTCTACCTACCAACTGCAAATCCAACCCTAGTAGGGTCTAGGGGCCCGTTTGGGATTGAACATAACTCTTCTCTACCAGGGGAGACATCACTGGACCTAATGGACAAAAGTGACCCATACAGATCAGTGACAGACAGCGCATTGTGGGAATAGTAGTTCTTTAGTAAACCTATCCTCCCCATACAGTACATCCTCCCATCCATCAATCCATTCTCACTCTGTCTTCTCTCTCACGTCCTCTTGCTTCACCTCTTTCTTCTCCCCCTCAATTTTCTCCTCCTTTTCACTCTTCTTTTTCTCCCTCTTTCCACCCTTCATCAGCCTCCCGAACAGAATGCAGGCCAGGGCGATGATGTGGATGATGAAGTAGATGGAGGTCCAGTAGTGGACGGTGTCGCTGGCCTTCAGCAGGACGAAGCCCATACACATGTAGTCATAGGCCCTCATCTTGAGGAACCAGTGGACCCAGTCGAAGGCACTCTGACCCCGGGGCCCCAGCTTGGCCCTGACCGAC
This sequence comes from Oncorhynchus tshawytscha, assembly GCF_018296145.1. NCBI lineage: Eukaryota > Metazoa > Chordata > Actinopteri > Salmoniformes > Salmonidae > Oncorhynchus > Oncorhynchus tshawytscha. The sequence continues at coordinate 4,913,369 of NC_056431.1, forward strand.
GCCTCCATGGCCGACTCAGCCGCAATACACAGAGGAATGGTGAGGAATGACAGATAGTAGCCAGCGTGAAGCCCGTGCCAGTATGCACTGATGAACATGGTCCATCCAGCCCTGGGAGAGAATTGGGAAACGTATGCATCAAATGACATTCAGGGGACATCTTATCTGGCAGTTACAAATATATTGAAAGTTGACTGTAGTTTAACAGACTATGAGACAGTTTATTTTAGACACAACACACATGCCTTCTCTAGTGAACCTTCATAGGGCCCTTACTTGAGTGCGTAAGCCTTGAAGGGGGAGTTGGGGTAGATGTAGTGATGCAGCCACCACTGCACAGTCATGTTCCAGTAGCGCATCCCGTGTCGGACCTTCACACAGAAGTCAGTGTTGTATGGGTCAATGTTCTGGATGGTTTTGAAGTCGTACACAACCGGAATTTCAGGGTCAGGGCTGGAGAGACCGAAGAATCAAAACCAAGATTAAACACTTACATAATTATGAATTAATGTACTTTACTGTTTTCCCCAACTGGACTGAATATCCTGTGTGAGACTTGCCTGTAGTTGACAGTGGGACCCCCTCCCGGCTTGGAGAGCGCACCCTCTGGGTAACAGCCCAGTCCTGCGCTGATGCAGCCAGCCTCTGCCCCACACCATGCAGCGTAGAACCGCATCCGGAACACAAAGAACACCACCGTCATGTAGAACAACCTGGGGGGGGGATAGAGAGAGACCTCATTAATGTATAACTACGAGTGAAGAGCAACAATGGTCTGGAATACTAAATAGACAAGAGTTCTGTTAATGGTTTCATTTCCCATAGCTCTCTGGAGAGAGAGAAACAGCAGTGAATGAACTCACAATTCTGTTATGCCAACTCAATAAATATAGAAATAAAAACATCTACTCTACCGTTCAAAAGTTTGGGGTCACTTAGAAATGTCCTTGTTTTCCATGAAAGCATACATGAAATTAGTTGCAAAATGAATAGGAAATATAGTCAAGACGTTGACAAGGTTATAAATAATGATTTTTAATTGAAATTACAATTGTGTCCTTCAAACTTTGCTTTTGTCAAAGAATCCTCCATTTGCAGCAATTGAAGTCTGGCAGACCTTTAGCATTCAAGTTGTCAATTTGTTGAGTTAATCTGAAGAGATTTCACCCCATGCTTCCTGAAGCACCTCCCACAAGTTGGTTTGGCTTGATGGGCACTTCTTACATACCATGCGGTCAAGTTGCACCTACAACAGCTCAATAGGGTTGTGATCCGGTGACTGTGCTGGCCACTCCATTATAGACAGAATACCAGCTGACTGCTTCTTCCCTAAATAGTTATTGCATAGTTTGGAGCTGTGCTTTGGGTCATTGTCCTGTTGTAGGAGGAAATTGGCTCCAATTAAGTGCTGCCACAGGGTATGGCATTGCAAAATGAAGTGATAGCCTTCCTTCTTCAAGATCCCTTTTACCCTGTACAAATCTCCCACTTTACCACCACCAAAGCACCCCCAGACCATCACATTGCCTCCACCATGCTTGACAGATGGCGCCAAGCACTCCTCCAGCATCTTTTCGTTTTTTCTGCGTCTCACCAAAGGCCTTCTTTGTTATCCGAACACCTCAAACTTAGATTTGTCTGTCCATAACACTTTTTTCCAATCTTCCAGTGTCTGTGTTCCTTTGCCCATCTTAATCTTTTCTTTTTATTGGCCAGTCTGAGATATGGCTCTTTCTTTGCAACTCTACCTAGAAGGCCAGCATTCCAGAGTCGCCTCTTCACTGTTGACATTGAGACTGGTGTTTTGCAGGTACTATTTAATGAAGCTGCCAATTGAGGACTCGTGTCTGTATCTCAAACTTCACACACTAATGTACTTGTCCTCTTGCTCAGTTGTGCACCAGGGCCTCCCACTCCTCTTTCTATTCTGGTTAGAGCCAGTTTGCGCTGTTCTGTGAAGGGAGTAGCAAACAGTGTTGTACGAGATCTTCAGTTTCCTGGCAATTTATTACATGGAATAGCCTTCATTTCTCTGAACAAGAATAGACTGACAAGTTTCAGAAGAAAGGTCTTTGTTTCTAGCCATTTTGAGCCTGTAATCGAACCCACAAATGCTGATGCTCCAGATACTCAACTAGTCTAAAGAAGGCCAGTTTTATTGCTTCTTTAATCAGTACAAAAGTTTTCAGCTGTGCTAACATAATTGCAAAAGGGTTTTCTAATGATCAATTAGCCTTTTAAAATTATAAACTTGGATTAGCAAACACAACGTGCCATTGGAACACAGGAGTGATGGCTGCTGATAATGGGCCTCTGTACACCTATGTAGATATTACATGTAAAAAAAAATGTTTTTTTTTTTAATCTGCCATTTCCAGCTACAATAGTCATTTACAACATTAACAATCTCTACACTGTATTTCTGATCAATTTGTTGTGATTTCAATGGACAAATAAAATGTGCTTTTCTTTAAAAAAACTACAATTTCTAAGTGACCTCAAACTTTTGAATGGAAGTATACCTTGTTTTGATACAAGCAATTTTTTTAACAACATTTTTACAAAATCAAGAGTGCTGTTTTGCTACCTGAAGAAAAAGTGATGTTCCAGGAACTCTTCAGTGCGGACATATGCCAGGGGGAAGTACATGTTGGCCGTCAGGAACAGAGCTCCGTAGACAGGCACCAACCTCAGCCTCAGCATGCAGGGTACCCAGCCAGGAAGGTCCAAGGAGCTGGGCTGCCTCAGCCAGTCCACATAGGTTTGGAACCGGAAGAACGGGCCTTTTAGGGAGATGCAGGGATAAATGAAGGGATGAAGAGAGAGCATTGAGGGAGAAGTGGTAGGATAGACAAGGTGAATAGTACAAGTTAGAAAAGACAAGGAGAGAGAGGGATCATTGGAGGACAAAAAAAGGATAGATTGCAAGGAGGAGTGTTAATGGGTGATGGATGAAGGAGTGAGTAAAAAAAGGAGGGAGAGTTACAGGAAGGTCATGTAGTGGAAGAGAAAACGTAAGCAGACTCACACAATATTTTACTAGTGGCAGATAGAAAGACAGAGAGAAACAGTTAAAATGGGTGCAAAAGCAAATTAGTGGCAAATCATACTAGATACATTTACACCACACACATACACACTGATGCCATTCACCTGTCACCATATAAAAAAAGAGGTCCAGAGAAATATGGATATGTTGACAGTAGCCCTGTATGATAAAACAAACTAGGGAATGGGGCTAGACAGCCTTACCTGTCATTATACCCACATAGCAGTAGCTATAGGCTATCATGTCATAGAGGGAAGGTTCTTGGGACAGTCCACCAACCACAGGAGACTTAGAGAATGAGCTCACTTCCTGTTTCTTCTCCAGGTGAAAACTCTGCACCTCATTGGCCAGACTGACCATCTGAATGAAAACAAATGGGTTGTTACTATAAACAACATCATGATGCATTATGCCCTTGCATTTCAGTAATCATGCATGTCCTCCATCTCTTTCTGTAGATGTACCTTCAGAGTGAGGAGTAGCTGGATGGCGTTGGCAAAGGGTGTTGGCGGCGGCAGGCCGAACCATGTGACCAGTCTGAAGAAGAGGAGGTAGAGGAAGGTCCAGGCCAGAGAGAGAGCTGGGGCACTCCTGAAGAAGGTAAACAGGGGAATGGGTGAGAGAGAGAAGTTCCTGACTGTCACTAAATAGTGGCACACCATTACGACACAGGAGTGTTCTAAAGTGTCTGTTGATACAGTTGAAGTCAGAAGTTCACATACATCTCAGGTTCACAATTCCTGACATTTAATCCTAGTAAAAAGTCCCCGTAATAGGTCAGTTAGGATGACCACTTTATTTTAAGAATGTGAAATGTCAGAATAATAGTAGAGAATTATTTCTTTCATCACATTCCCAGTGGGTCAGAAGTTTATATACACTCAATTAGTATTTGGTAGCATTGCCTTTAAATGGTTTAACTTGGGTCAAACATTTCAGGTAGCCTTCCACAAGCTTCCCACAATAAGTTGGGTGAATATTGGCCCATTCCTCTTGACAGAACTGGTGTAACTGAGTCAGGTTTGTTGGCCTCCTTGCTCGCACATGCCTTTTCAGTTCTGCCCACAAATTTTCTATGGGATTGAGGTCAGGGCTTTGTGATGGCCACTCCAATACCTTTGTTGTCCTTAAGCCATTTTGCCACAACTTTGGAAGTATGCTTGGGGTTTGGAAGACCCATATGTGACCAAGCTTTAACTTCCTGACTGATGTCTTGAGATGTTGCTTCAATATATACACATAATTTTCCATCCTCATGATGCCATCTATTTTGTGAAGTGCACCAGTCCCTCCTGCAGCAAAGCACCTCCACAACATGATGCTGCCACCCCCGTGCTTCTCGGTTGGGATGGTGTTCTTCGGCTTGCAAGCCTCCCCCTTTTTCCTCCAAACATAATGATGGTCATTTTGGCCAAACAGTTCTATTTTTGTTTCATCAGACCAGAGGACATTTTTCCAAAAAGTAAGATATTTTTCCCCATATGCAGTTGCAAACCGTAGTCTGGCTTTTTTATGGCGGTTTTGGAGCAGTGGCCTCTTCCTTGCTGAGCGGCCTTTCAGGTTATGTCAATATAGGACTCATTTTACTGTGGATATAGATACTTTTGTACCTGTTTCCTCCAGCATCTTCACAAGGTCCTTTGCTCTTGTTCCTGGATTGATTTCCACTTTTCGCACCAAGTATGTTCATCTCTAGGAGACAGAATGCGTCTCCTTCCTGAGCGGTATGACGGCTGCATGGTCCCATGGTGTTAATAGTTGCGTCCTATTGTTTGTACAGATGAATGTGGTACCTTCAGGTGTTTGGAAATTTCTCCCAAGGATGAACCAGACTTGTGGAGGTCTACAATCTTTTTTACAATCTTACAAACCTCTGACCCACTGGAATTGTGATACAGTGAATTATAAGTGAAATAATCTGTCTGTAAACAATTGTTGGAAAAATGACTTGTGTCATGCACAAAGCAGATGTCCTAACCAACTTGCCAAAACTATAGTTTGTTAACAAGTAATGGGTGGAGTGGTTTACAAACAAGTTTTAATGACTCCAATCTAAGTGGATGTAAACTTCCGACTTCAATTGTATATAATTTGTTTATTTTGAATAATGTCTCTTAGGGCTGGGAATTGCCAGGGATCTCACGATAAGATATTATCACGATACTTTGGAGCTGATACAATATGTATTGCGATTCGATGTTCCAAACATACTGCTCACCATATGTCTGCTGCAAAGGGACACGAGAGAACCATGAAAACACAAGTTGTGATCAGTAATGGAAATAAGTGCTGAAAACAAATTGGCTCCGGGTTTAAAAAGAAGATGGAGAACAAGTTATGAAGGGAAAATACTGGAGTTTTGTTGCAGGTACAGCCAATTAGCACAAGAAATTATATTGCGATATTGTCAATACAACATCCGATACAACATATCTTCTAAAATAATATCTCGGTATGTAACTGCATGGATTTCTCCCCCCCCATCACTAATGTCTCACCGCCAGCTGCTCTTGATGATGATCCATGTTCCAAGCACTGTCACAAGCGAGTGGAGGGCATGGACCTGACAGGTTGCTATGGTGATCGAGAGGCCCAAGAGCAACGCTGCCCCCTGCTTCACTGGAGGACCTACAGCAACAATAACACCCACACACATTTCACTTACAATGAACCTTCAGAGCAGACAGGCCTATTATACATCATGTGTTAACATTTTTTAAAACATTTTCATTCTTCTGTCCTGCGTGTTACCAGAATGTATTGAAAATAAAGAATTGTGTTTTTCAGTGTTCATATAGTCTAGGAGACACCATATAGGTTAGGTGAATTTATTTGACGGCTATATAGAATACTCACTCGGGTACCGGAATAGGAACCCGATGGGGATGGAAGCAGAGAGAATTCCCAAGTAGACCAGCTCATCAGGAGACATCTCTCTGCACACAGGTACACAACACACACACACAGTATACAGTGTGATCATGGTAACTTAAATAGGTCCTCTGTGCTGCATGGGAAAATGCTATGAGAAATTTGACTGCAGTTTGCATACAGCATCATTATGACAGTGAGAAAGCCTGTGATTGACAACTTAATGTCTGTTCTATTCGAAGTTGCTATGCATGTTGGTTCCTCAAAACACACATATTGGTACAAGCTCAGTAGTATAAGAAAGTGTTTATAACATGCACATGACTCAAAACGTCATGATCAAAATGTTACACCACTGACGTGAGTTAGTGTGTGGGCTGAATCAGAACTCGCCTGATCATGCCATGGATGGAGTAATCACAGAATTGCAACATACGCTTTACAAATGTTAGCACAAGCTAAGCTAGTTAGCTACTGCAGCCTTGCGTGACACCAGAGGAAGTACCGCAGTGACGGGAAATATTTGTTCTAGAGGATCTTCTATAGGCGATAAATTACTCATTCTAGAAACGCAAAAAATGTGGCTAGCAATCCCCCAGGACCACAACAAGCTAACTTGCTACAGTAGCAGCCAACGTTAGCTCTTAGCTCAATGATTGTATTCCCTGTAGATGTACATCTCTGTTCAAAGGATGTAGCTAAACTTCTAGAGTAAACGTACTCACGTTTAAAATCAGGCAGACATTCAATATAGTTAACAATCCCTGGAACAAATATTCAAGCACAGTGATGATTTGGTAAATCCCACTTCCTACTACCGCAACAACGTGTCAATCTCAACCAAAACCCCGCCCACGGACACTACCTAGTCCATAAATGAGGCAGTAGGTTTCAAAAATAATAAATAATTCTGCTTGAAATGGTTTGGAATTTGACATTAATATTGCGAACCCAATTATTCTTGAGGAATATTACCTAATGCCGCATAAGCTTTGTTCAACTGTCATGCCAAATGATACACTGAACAAAAATACACTGTTCAAAAAAATAAAGGGAACACTAAAATAACACTTCCTAGATCTGAATGAATTAAATATTCTTATTAAATACTTTTTCTTTACATAGTTGAATGTGCTGACAAGAAAATCACACAATAATTATCAATGGAAATCAAATTTATCAACCCATGGAGGTCTGGATTTGGAGTCACAAACAAAATTAAAGTGGAAAACCACACTACAGGCTGATCCAACTTTGATGTAATGTCCTTAAAACAAGTCAAAATGAGGCTCAGTAGTGTGTGTGGCCTCCACGTGCCTGTATGACCTCCCTACAACGCCTGGGCATGCTCCTGATGAGGTGGCGGATGGTCTCCTGAGGGATCTCCTCCCAGACCTGGACTAAAGCATCCGCCAACTCCTGGACAGTCTGTGGTGCAATGTGGCGTTGGTGGATGGAGCGAGACATGATGTCCCAGATGTGCTCAATTGGATTCAGGTCTGGGGAACGGGCGGGCCAGTCCATAGCATCAATGCCTTCCTCTTGCAGGAACTGCTGACACACTCCAGCCACATGAGGTCTAGCATCGTCTTTAGCATTAGGAGGAACCCAGGGGCAACCGCACCAGCATATGGTCTCACAAGGGGTCTGAGGATCTCATCTCGGTACTTAATGGCAGTCAGGCTACCTCTGGCGAGCACCTGTAGGGCTGTGCGGCCCCCCAAAGAAATGCCACCCCACACCATGACTTACCCACCACCAAACCGGTCATGCTGGAGGATGTTGCAGGCATCAAAACGTTCTCCACGGCGTCTCCATACTGTCACGTCTGTCACATGTGCTCAGTGTGAACCTGCTTTTATCTGTGAAGAGCACAGGGTGCCAGTGGCGAATTTGCCAATCTTGGTGTTCTCTGGCAAATGCCAACCCCCACCTGTGGACGTCGGGCCCTCATACCACCCTCATGGAGTCTGTTTCTGACCATTTGAGCAGACACATGCATTTGTGGCCTGCTGGAGGTCATTTTGCAGGGCTCTGGCAGTGCTCCTCCTGCTCCTCTTTGCACAAAGGAGGAGGTAGCGGTCCTGCTGCTGGGTTGTTGCCCTCCTACGGCCTCCTCCACGTCTCCTGATGTACTGGCCTGTCTCCTGGTAGCGCCTCCATGCTCTGGACACTACGCTGACAGACACAGCAAACCTTCTTGCCACAGCTCGCATTGATGTGCCATCCTGGATGAGCTGCACTACCTGAGCCACTTGTGTGGGTTGTAGACTCCGTCTCATGCTACCACTAGAGTGAAAGCACCGCCAGCATTCAAAAGTGACCAAGACATCAGCCAGGAAGCATAGGAATTGAGAGATGGTCTGTGGTCCCCACCTGCAGAACCACTCCTTTATTGGGGATGTCTTGCTAATTGCCTATAATTTCCACCTGTTGTCTATTCCATTTGCACAACAGCATGTGAAATTTGTCAATCAGTGTTGCTTCCTAAGTGGACAGTTTGATTTCACAGAAGTGTGATTGACTTGGAGTTACATTGCGTTGTTTAAGTGTTCCCTTTATTTTTTTGAGCAGTGTATAAATGCAACATGTAAAAGTGTTGGTCCCGTGTTTCATGAGCTGAAATAAAAGATCCCAGAAATGTTCCAAAATGCTTATTTCTCTCAAATTTTGTGCACACATTTGTTTACATCCGTTAGTGAGCATTTCTCCTTTACCAAGACAATACATCCATCTGACAGTTGTGGCATATCAAGAAGCTAATTAAACAGCTTGATCATAACACAGATGCACCTTGTGCTGGGGACAATAAAAGGCCACTCTAAAATGTGCAATTTTGTCACACAACACAATGCCACAGATACCTCAGGTTTTGAGGGAGCGTGCAATTGGCATGCTGACTGCAGGAATGTCCAATTGAGCTTTTGCCAGAAAATTGAATATTAATTTCTCTACCATCGTTTTAGAGAATTTGGCAGTATGTCCAACAGGCCTCACAACCACAGACCACATGTAGCCAAGCCAGCCCAGGACCTCACCTGCGGGATTGTCTGAGACCAGCCACCCGGACAGCTCATTAAACCTTTTTATTTTTGAAAACCTTAGACTTTCTGCACAAACGGTTAGAAACCATCTAAGGGAACATCATCTGCATGCTTGTCATCCTCACCAGGGTCTTGACCTGACTGCAGTTCTACGTCGTAACTAACTTCAGTGGGCAAATGTTCACCTTCGATGGCCACTGGCACGCTGGAGAAGTGTGCTCTTCATGGATGAATCCCGGTTTCAATTGTACCGGGAAAATGGCAGACATGTGGGCGAATGGTTTGCTGATGTCAAGTTGTGAGCCGAGTACCCCATGATGGCAGTGGGGTTATGGTATGGGCAGGCATAAACTACGGAGAAACGAATGAAATGGCATTTTATTATTGGCAATTTGAGTGCAGATATACCACGATGAGGCCCATTGTTGTGCCATTCATTGTGTTCAGTGTATATACCCCATCAGGACCCTGAAATAAGCTTGTTTTATGCCATTGTTAAACATGGTTAATATCTTTTCATATTATGGATATTTGTTCCTTGCACCCATAGCCGTCTATGAATGGGTTTACATTTCCCCAGCACCATGACTGAGTGGATGGCTGCTTTATCATTTCAACCGCAGATTGGCCTAAATTTCAAGTGCCAAATTTATGAATATCAGTCTAACTCGGCTGTTAGATAAAACATGCATTTTACCTAGTTATTCCCCATGAATCCACAATCCTATGGGAGCGTTATGGCAGACAAAGCACTTGCCATTTGCTTATTCTTGAGACAGCCTACAGGGAGGTCAGACCTGGCAGTGTGTTGCCGGGACAACCTCAGCAAGACAAAGGAGCTGATCGTGGACTACAGGAAACGGAGGGCCGAGCACACCCCCATGCATTGCTGGGGATGTTGTGGAGCAGGTCGAGAGCTTCAAGTTCCTTGGTGTCCACATCAGTAAACTATCATGGTCCACACACGTTGAAAAGGGCACACCTCTTCAGGCTGAAGAGATTTGGCATTGGCCTTCAGATACTGAAGCTCTACAGCTACACCATTGAGAGCATCTTGACTGGCTGCATCACCACTCGGTATGGCAACTGCTCAGCATCCAACCGCAAGGCGCTAAAGAGTAGCGCTTATGGCCCAGTACATAACTTGGGCTAAGCTCCCTGCCATCAAGGACCTCTAACCCAGGCGGTGTCAGAAGGCCTTAAAAATTGTTGACTCCAGCCACCCAAATCCCAGTTCTGATAACAGGGAACACTAATGCACAAAGTCTGGAACCAACAAGATACTGCACAGCTCCTACCCACAAGCAGTCCAACTGCTAATTAGTTAACCAATAGCTAGATGATCTGCATTCACCTTTTTTTGCCCTCTTGACATGTCACCATTCAGTCCATTGACAAGTCACTTATCTACTTCAATTCCTTAATACCCCTGCACATCAACCTGGTACCATGTCTCTGGCCAGGTTATGGTTAGTTATTTCTCTCCACTGTTGGGAACAGCACATAAGCAAGCAGTTCAGTTAGCCCACACCTGTTCACAAAGCATGTGAAACATTTGATTAGTTGTCACTTCAAACAGCCAACCGAGCAAGTCAGAATTATATTATCCCTATAAAATGTCTAGCAATGACACATCTATAACCCTAATGTAGCCATTATGTGTAGTCAATTATTGTGCAGAGGCCTTAACTAGTCAGTTTCCACCACATAAAGTAAAAATTCACAAATGTTGTCGTCAAATAATGTTTTTATTATTGAAAAACAGGAAGTGCCAGACACGAACACGCCCAGTCAGCCTCCATTTTAATCCTCCTCTTCCTCATCAGCTCCCCCAGCACCACCCTGGCCCTTCTTGGCATTCTTTCTCTTGACACGGCCGGGGCGTCCGCCACCGTATGGTGAACGCAGGGAGAAGTCAATGTGCTTCTGGCTGTCCAGGCGCACCACGAAGGAGGGGATGTTGACCACCTGCTTGCGCACACTGGAGGGAGAAAGGAGACCTCAATGAGTGGTTTTGTTCCACCCCACTTAATAGCAGACAAATAACCATCTAGATGGGAATAGTTTGACATCAATGACAGGCCTCATTCACGAGGAATTCTTGACACCACAGGAAGTATGAATATTAATTTTAATCATCGGCCTGCCTGATGAGGTAAAGTACTCTTACCAAACTAAATTGAAGACCATGCGATTGCCTTACAAGTCAAATACACTTGATAGTTTGCCGTGACCATTAGCACATATCTGCCCGAGGTGCAATCCTCCATACATTACCTGTCAGCAAATAAGAGAGTAGCAGTCTGCCTCTCGCTTGGTTCTGGGCAGTCTTATAGACAAGGTATACAGTCTGTTACTGCATTGACCTTGCTGAAATGTTAAACCACGCTCAGGGATGAGCTATCGTTTGTGAGGCCCTCTAAGGATTGAGAAAGTAACTTGTGAGTTGTGCAGTTTCAACTCATAATAGTTAACTGAACAGTTAGTGTAGGCATGTGAGAAGTTTAGAAATGTACATGTTACAAATGGTTTAACAACCAGTCACAAGTTCATCATCGAGTCTATTTAAAATAACAGACCAGTGTAATGCTCAACCGACTTGTACTTTCTAGCATGGCCATCTCCAACAGCTTACCGGATGTGCCTCTGGCGGATGAGAACGCGGGCGTGGTGGATGCTCTTAGCAAGGCCCAGCTTGAAGACCTGCGTCTGGAGCCTCCTCTCCAAGAAGTCCTCCACCTTCAGGCCCAGGATGTAATCGAGCTTCATCTTGCCCTCATCCAGCACCCCAATTCTCACCAGACGCCTGAGCAGGGCGTTACCTAGGAGACAGGATGCAGCAATTCAGTCACTGATCACAACATAGGGCCATCTAATATGGCCCTAATCAGGGACTGTTTGAGACCTGGAACCCCAGGTGGGAGCAATTAATTCAGGTAGATCAGAACCAGCAGTAATCTGGACCTCTTAGGGTAAAATCTGAATATCCCCGATTTAAGGCATCTGGAAATCTGACTGACGGCCTCATTCACGAGGAATTCCTGACACCACAGACAATCTGAATATCGAATATTTAAATCATTGGCCGATATCTCACTAGCTAACAGCTCAAAGGACTTTTACGAACAGTCAAAATATAGCTCACAGAACCATCTAGCTGTGGTGTACCTTCAAAAAGACGCTTGGGGTCCTTCTCATCCAGAGTGAGCAGCTCTCTGGCGGCCTTGCGAATCTTGGCCAGGGTGAACTTCACCCTCCACACCTCACGCTTGTTCCTCAGACCATACTCCCCTGAGAGAGATTAAAAGTAACTTACTTTAAAAAAAATACATGGTATTTAGAGACCAGCAGATTCAATATAAATCAAAACCTGCTATTTGCACACATACCGATAAGTTTAAGCTCCTGGTCGAGACGAGACTTCTCGAAGGGGCGGCGGGGGGTGACGTATGTCTTGCGACAAACCCAACTCCTGGCAACGGGCATGGTGGATCAAAGTGCCTGAGGAATATAAGAATTGATATGGCTGTTCAGTTCCAACATTGCGATTACACAAGTGGTTATACTGAATTTCAACCCATGTTGATTATTCTGCAGACCATCTTAAGTCACACATTAACACTTAACGTGTTTAATAAGGCAAGTATGTTATTAGCAAAATATAAGTACATTTAATTTTATGGATCAGGGTTAGTTTACTGACAGGCTCCGACAGTGGTACTTCGTAACTTGGCTGGCGAAACCAAGTGGGAACTTGTTAGCTATTTAACTAGCGTCATCGGATTCATATAAATCGACAATTTATAGTAAGGATTTCCCCCCCACCTATACAACTGCAAATTGTTAATGTAGTTTGATAAAGTGTAAAGGTTTTGAGAAGATGCAGAGACATCTACAGCACAGTAACGTAAAGGCCTCACCGGCGATATGTCACTCTTGCTAGCTAGCTAACGTTAGCGTGCTAACCACGTTGTACAGTGTGTGGACGACTGACATGACCGAATAAGGCAGAAGTTAAGCCAAACATATACAAAATATGTTGGTCGGTGTAACCGAAATGCACAACTAAACGTATAAATACCGTACTTCTCAAAATTGCGACCCTACTTCTATGGAAAAACAAGACAGACTAAAGCGCATAATACGTTATTACCTGTCTTCCACAGGCCAGTACGATAAAGAGGAAGTCAAATTGGATCTCTCCATTATTTATATGGAACCCGCGAACTACATTTCCCAAAAATATGTGACGACCCGACTTCAAAGCAGCAATTGGTGAAATACCTCCATCTGTTGTTCAACTTTGTTCGTCAAACTAAAACCGATTCGACTTGCTGAACAAGAACAACTAACTTTTCAAACAACTATCTAGTCTAGTGTACTACACAGAATGAACGTTGGATCACCTAGGTATGCCATGTATTATTTTGTGAGCTGTTGTGTAGGTCTCTGTTCGGTTATTGAACATAGTTTAGAAAATATCTTTAAAAATGTGTAACGTTATGTGTATTAGCCCGGCATCCTATGTCCGGGCTGTGTCTGTGTGTGTGTGTGTGTGTGTGTGTGTGTGTGTGTGCTACTGGGAGACAGAAAGCAGAGATGTATACACAACAAATGGACCAGAGTGTGTGGATTCATTCATTTTTTTTGTAAGGGTAGCGAATGCTTTTAGAAAAGTGATAGCCTACTAACCACCACACCCACTCAAACGACATGTTGCATGTGCACTCACAACAGAAGAGCGTGCATATGGTACCTAGTAGTAGCTAATTGACCGATTGAGAGAGAGGGGGTGGAGGTGGCAGAGAGAGAGAGAGAGAGGGGGTGGAGGTGGCAGAGAGAGAGAGAGAGAGGGGGGAAAAGTGGAGGTGGCAGAGAGAGAGAGGGGGGGTGGAGGTGGCAGAGAGAGAGAGAGAGGGGGTGGAGGTGGCAGAGAGAGAGAGGGTGGCAGAGAGAGAGAGGGGGGTGGAGGTGGCAGAGAGAGAGAGAGAGGAGAGAGAGGAGGTGGCAGAGAGAGAGAGAGAGAGAGAGGGGGGAGGAGGTGGCAGAGAGAGAGAGAGAGAGGGGGTGGAGGTGGCAGAGAGAGAGAGAGAGGTGGCAGAGGGAGAGAGGGGGTGGAGGTGGCAGAGAGAGAGAGAGAGAGGGGGGGGGTGGAGGTGGCAGAGAGAGAGAGAGGGGGGGTGGAGGTGGCAGAGAGAGAGAGAGAGAGGGGGGGTGGAGGTGGCAGAGAGAGAGAGAGAGAGGGGGGGTGGAGGTGGCAGAGAGAGAGAGAGAGGGGGGTGGAGGTGGCAGAGAGAGAGAGAGGGGTGGAGGTGGCAGAGGTGGCAGAGAGAGAGGGGGGTGGAGGTGGCAGAGAGAGAGAGGGGGTGGAGGTGGCAGAGAGAGAGAGAGAGGGGGTGGAGGTGGCAGAGAGAGAGAGAGACTATTTATAACACCCTGAAACGGGACCCTTTACATGTGTTTCTGTCTGTCAGGCCGACCAACTGACAGGCTGACAGACACACAGCAGTGTTCTTTCTAACTTCTCTGCCATATCCTGTCCTCCTACCTAGACAGGTTGACTGTTTCTTAGTTTAGGGAGTTTGTTTTTATTTTTTAAAGCTGAGAGGTTGACTGTAGACAGTTATCCTTCTGACTTTACAGCTCTTCCTCTCATTCACTTGGACCTTCTGTGTTTTCATCACTTGGATTCTACTCTCTCTTCTTAGATTTTCCTGCCTTGTTTTTTTTCATCTCCTCTGAACATAACATCCTCTCCCTTTCCCCCTTCATCCTCTCTTGTCCTCCCATCTCCCCACCGTTCCCTCTGTCCTGGTGGTTTTCGGGCTATGCACCATGCTCTCTTCTCCTACAATGATTCTTCAGCCTTACGGACTGCCCGTCTATCCCCAGGGTGCCCAATGTTACCCCAGCCTAGTACAGGTAATCTACCTCTGTCTCTCTCCTTGTTCCTACCATGTTTTAGGCCGGGTGTGTAGCATTGGATGTCTTTTCTTAGTACTCTGTCAGTAGACCCAGAGCCACATACAGAGATCAGCAAACTATCCTGCATAGCTGTTGGTGTGAACATGGGCCCCCATTGAATTCTGTATACATGGCTCTCATCTCAAGCGTCATTGAGATAGTTTGGTTTTGAGTCACTGGATATGCTGAATCACATTCAGATTAAATGTATTCAGGCCCAGTATTACACATTATAAATGATACTGTTTGTCATGATGATGATGATAGCAGTGGTTTATTGAACTAGATTTCTAAATGATGATGTTTAGTTCAGAGTAGTTCACAGCTTAATGGTGTGGTTGTTCACAGCAACTGGTTGCCAGTGTAGATTTGTGTCATGAGATTGCAAACAGCTGCATCTAGGCCTAAATACTGTTGATAGGGCCAAACCCATTTGTTTTAATTGCAATGACACACTGGCAGTTATATTTAATCTGCAGCTCTCAGTGGTGCCAGCAGGTGGTTTTGTTATTGTGTGTGTGTGTGTGTGTGTTCCGTGAGTCCCTGATAACCCGTTGGTGAATGCCAGCACAGATATGATGTGTGTCTGGAATCTGTCTTCCTTGTCTCTCTGTGTCACAGCCCCTGTATTTTTAGCCTGTTCCTTGAAAAGTAGATTAACACAGAGAGAGAAGGCTCCCATGTCATGCAGATAAGGGGGACACTGATATCCTGATAGTGTGTAGCCTAAGTAGGGGATGAGGACCAGTGTACTGTGCTATGATCAGAACATACCAGCGGAGTAAAATGTCTGACGATCTGTGTTTGTGATCATATTACCTGTTCCATATTACTGTACTGTATGTAATATACACTAAGTGTACAAATCATTAGCAACACATTCCTAATATTGAGTTGCACCCCCTTTTGCCCTCAGAACAGCCTCAATTTGTCAGGACATGGACTCTACAAGGTGTCAAAAGCATTCCACAGGGATGTTGGCCCATGTTGTCTCCAGTGCTTCCCACAGTTGTGCCAAATTGACTGGATGTGTTTTGGGTGGTCGACCATTCTTGATACACATGGGAAACTGTTGAGCGTGAAATCCAGCGGCCTTGCGGTTCTTGACCCACTCAAACCTGTGCACCTGGCACCTACTACCATACCCCGTTATTAAATATTTTGTCTTGCCCATTCTCCCTCTAAATGGCACACCGATACAATCCATGTCTCAGTTGTCCCAAGGCTTACAAATCCTTCTTTAATCTGTCTTCTCCCCTTCATTTACACTGACTTAAGTGGTTTTAACAGGTGACATCAATAAGGTAGCATAGCTTTCGCCTGGATTCACCTGGTCAGTCTATGTCACAGAAAGATGTTTTGTACACTCAGTGTAAACATACTGAATAGAGTAGACCATAGGGTGTGTGTGTGTTTGTCTGTGCGTTTGTATCCTCTGCTTTATGAGCCCTCTTAAAGGGCACATCAGCAGTTTCCTGTCATCTTCGGAGTGTAAATCCTCCAGCAGCTGTCCCAGCAACCACCTGTCTCAGAGCCGGTGACCTTTGACCCTAAGACATGACAGCTGAATAGGGGGAGGAAGGACAGAGGGGAACAAATGGCAATCAAAAATAAAGTTGAGAGATACTGTGTATAATGTTTGTTTGCTGACAATGTAATACTGTACTGGGAGTGGGAGACAATGAGAGAGAGTGTGTGAAGGTGGCCAGTGCTAATATCAAATAGATTCTATTATCTCCCCCTGTCAGACACTCTCCATGTATGGTGTGAGCTTGGGAAGGTCAGATATTGGGGGGTGAGGTGGGGCGGGGGACACAATACAGGCATGTGTGTCGGTGTTGACATGTCCTCTAACATGGCCCAGTTACTGTGTGTACTGATTGCCAGGATCTGCCATGTGAAAGCTAAAAGGACAGTTTCTGAATTATTATGCGTCAACCCTGGAATAAACCCAGATATACAACACACATGCCTTCCAATATTAGCAGACAGGATGCAGAGTAGTACATGTAAAAACATGTTATCTTTAAAGGTTTTACTATGATTTTTTTACATGGTTGTTGTTTTGGCCCATTTGAAAGCACTATGTAAGATGATGTGCTAAATGACTAACCTTGTAAATGATATGCCTGTAAATCTATTCTAGAGACCTAATACATTCTAGATGGTATCAGTCTCACTCCTGACCATCTCCCAGTGGAATTTCTAAAGTAAGAATTCAGAGGTATAGGAGGAACACCTGTGTGGTCTGTCAAGAGAAATCAGGTTCTTTGTACTGAAACCCCTGATGTTTGATAGGACGAATCTGAGACCTGCACAGACAAGGTGTTCCCTTTCCACTCCTAGTGAACTAAGATAGTATATCTTATATTCAACATTACATTTACATGTTAGTCATTTAGCAGATGCTCTTATCCAGAGTGACTTAGTGAGTTCATTCATCTTAAGATAGCAAGGTGGGACAACCGCACATCACTGTCATAGCAACTACGTTGATCCTCAATAAATTAAGTTATCAGCAAAGTCAGTGCTAGTAGGAAAAGACAAGTGCGAGTGTTAGTTCATATCTTAGTATAGTAAGACCTTTGATGCTGCGGTTTTACCTGCAGTAGCCACACTGTCTTCTTAGACCTATGAAAATGTAGGACACTCTCCCTGCGTTACGTATCAGAATCAGCTGATCATACAAGGTTTAAATGATCGGATCAGCTTTCATACCTTCCTCCACTTCGCCCTCTTCAATTTCACCATCAGTCCTATCTCGCCCCATCCGATGAGTGCAACAGCTGATGGACAGATAGAGAGGGGGAGGAGGAGGAGGAGGAGAGGTTGGAGAGAACAACATGAATTTGTATTAAATTACAGCCAGTCTGGCATATAGGCCTTCAGACCTTGTGACACTTACTATGTTTACAACTGAAAAGGACAACATAAAAATCTACTAATGGCTCTGCCAATGTTATGGTTGACCTCTGGTCAGTTTCAGAGTAGAGATATAAGGGTTTATTAATGTGCTTTAATGTGAAAGATATAAAACTACCCAAATGTTTCCGGCCTGCTTTTGTCTCTTCAAAGAGTCTGGTCAAAAAGAAGGTATTGGAATGATATGAATATTTACAAGGCATAGGAATATTTAAAAGCCAATACATCAGCAATTACAGGGTAATAATAAGGATAGTATTCTTAGAGGTGACCTTTTAGTGGGCAAGTTGAAGTACGGCTACAGTATTAGCTTTTAATGTAGAAATTACACATTTTTGTGTAGCTCTCCTAAGTTTTTAGTGTGTTTCTGTGAGGAGGGGGAGGTGGTTAAAAGTTATTGACAGGTACAAATGACCACAGCTGGCATAGCCCCCCCAGCTCCCCCTGCTCCCAGAACTCCTGTCATGCGATTGGTGGTTAAGTAGAACTTATGGTGTAGTGGGCGGGTGGAAGCTGGCATTAAAACATGTGGCAGTTGTTGGACAATGTACCAGAGAATCAGATATGCAGTGACGGGGTAAGACAAGCATCTATTCTCCTGTTGTGTCTGTGTCACCACGATCACTTTTCATTGTGTGAGAATTGGTCACGTCACTGTGTGAACTCTGCTTTCTTGCTGTTTATTTTTGGTACATTGAAGAAACAATGGATTGGAATGGATTTGGTACATTGATTAGATGATCATGATGATGTTGAAGGTATTAGTCTGGGATCAGTTTCGTGCGGAGTTGATATTTCATTACAATTAAGTGTTTGTAGGTGCACTGTTTCGGCATAAGTGGTAAAGTATTGGATATTTGCCAGATACTCTTTTCCAAAGGATGCTGAATCCTGAATGAATACTCAAAAGGAATAGTATACGTATCATAGTGAGCTGTACTGTAGGTATGAGTCTGTTGTGTGGATCTTTCTTAAGGTCCTCTAGTTTTGTACCAGCTGTGCATATCTAAACTGCCCAGCACCACTCAACCATTAGACATTTCCCAGGTGATATTTTAGACTCAAAAACTCAGAGAATATGACTTTTATGAAGCCTGATGTCTTTGTGCTTACATTAGAGATGATTCTATGGGCAGTCACACATTGTCAATGAATGTATGCTGTGAATCTATCTATTTTTAATGTAATTAATGAATATGTGGTGATAGTATTTTTTTCTTATTTTTTTTCTTATAACAAGAGTCAAACTCACTATTACAATTTCAATATGGTTTATCCTACAGCTAGGTTGGATAGATACTATGACAATGTTATTTTGATTGATTATTGAGTGATTCTCTTCTCTCATTCAATCCCAGGGAGGCCCTGGGCAGGAGGCCTGCCCCGGCAGTGGTGACCCCACCCTCCCCCAGGTCTATGCCCAGCCTCCCTCATACCCTCCACCAGGACAAGCTCCTCCCACACCTGCAGGCAGACTTCCTCCTCTAGACTATAGTTCTGCCCACCCCAACTCAGAGTACCAGGAGCATCACCAGCTCAGAGTCTATCAGGGCCCGCAACACGAAGGGGCTGACACTCTGGCAGCCATTAGCACGGTAAGAACAACATGATAGCCTGGAGGTGTGGGACTATAGAAGTAGTGTCCAGGAAAGATAGAGAGACAGAGATACTTTGTAATCAAGATATGTAGCTACTGTATGTGTATATGGGGGAATCACATGTTGTTTGTAACCTATTTCTATGAGGGGATTTTATTCTAATCAACAACAACATGTCATACAAAGTTTGAGGAAATTCTTTGTCGGTAACATGGAACACACACACACAGAGGACCCTGCTACTTCTATGTTTAGCTCCCCAACTCCACTCCTGTGCCCATGTAGGGGCATCTCCTCTGGCACCCAGCAGAGCAGATAGGGCAGCTGAGAGGAGATTAATTTTTGAAAGTGAATCCCCCCCATCTCTCTCTCTCTCTTTCCCTCTCCCATTTATCTGGAAATAGAGCAGGTAACCCCAAAGCCGTTAACATGCAGTATGTCTGTGTAAGATCATGCACTGGGTTACTGGTAGGGGGTCGGGGTAAAGAATGTTGAGAAAGGAGAAGTTAAAAACACAGGAGAATGGAACAACACAGTATGTAAATGTAGGATTATAATTTAAATGTATTTTGGAATATTGTATGGCATGTTATTAGGTAAGTTATCAGGGTTCAATGTAATATTTCCTACTATTTATTTTCATATAGTCTACAGCACAAAATGACATGTATTTGATGGGATCTTATGTAATTTCATTAGGAACAAGGCCTAGTTTCTGAATTTATAATGAGGAAAACATGAACATGTATGTTTATGTCCAGTGTCCTGGTAGGCTTTATATACTGTAGGTTATTAGTCTAGACAAAGACAGAGGTGAATGGTGAATCAAGGTCAATGCATTGTGACTGTGAAGTCCTTTTCCCTGCCTCAGCAGCTCTTTCTGATGTCATAACTGACTTTTATGGCCACATTTATATATTCCATCACTAGAGCCCCTGACTTACAAGGTCCATCCTGATTTTCGGGGAAAGTTGAGACGCCGCCACACATCAAGGAGGTGGGGTCAACAGGGGAGGCCGAACGGGTGACCCCTCCCCCTCCGAAATATCGTCCAGGTTCAGAAATCAATTTTGCATCGTGACATGACACCAACATCCAACCCACCCACCCCTTTCTTCCACTCCCCCCTCCCCTCTCTTCACTGTCCCACTTCCCATGTTTCTGGTGTGTGTGTGTGTGTGAGGATGATGAGGAGGTGGTGTTTGTGTGAACCATGCTGCCATGGGAAGCCAGTATATAACAACATAGCAGTAGCCTGTATGTACTGTATGTGTTTGTGTGAATCTTTCTCTCTCTCTCTCTCTCTCTCTGTGTGAATGTGTCTCTCTATCCCTCTCCCTCCGTTTCTACCCCACTTATTAATACATGCCCCCTCGGAATCTTGAGTAATGATCTTTAACCTTTGGCAGAAAAAAGCAGCACCGTGACCCCAAACTGACATTTAGAACATTCAACTTTGACCCTGCCCGGCACTATGCCTCCCAGCTCCCACTCCTCACCCCAACCCAAGCTTTTTGCGCAAGTTCCTGCCTTGTTCACTTTATCTTTTTGTTTAATTGATTATTTATCGTTGCTCTGAGGACATTGTGCACATCTCTTTCTATCAGCCTTCCTATATTATAATGCTAATAATATCTGTGTTTTTATTTCTGCATATTAGGATCTGTATTTTGATTTGCATTAATATTTATCTGACTTCTTTCAAGCCTGCATTCACCTTGATTTTCAATTTAAAGATATTTTTCACTTTTGCTATTTTTTTCTTTGCCATTGTTTTCTTCCTTTCACATTGCACTCTGCTCCCTCTCTCCTATCTCCCCCACTGCTATCTCCCCCACTGCTCTCGCTCACTCATTTTATTCTTCCTTTCACATTGCACTCTGCTCCCTCTCTCCTATCTCCCCCACTGCTATCTCCCTCTCTCCTATCACCCCCACTGCTATCTCCCCCACTCCTCTCCCCCACTGCTATCTCACTCTCTCCTATCTCCCCCCACTGCTCTCGCGCCCTCATTTTATTCTTCCTTTCACATTGCACTCTGCTCCCTCTCTCCTATCTCCCCCACTGCTATCTCCCCACTGCTATCTCCCTCTCTCCTATCTCCCCCTCGCTGCTTTTATTCTTCCCCATTGCACTGCTCCCTCTCTCCTATCTCCCCCATTTCTATTCTTCTCCCTTTCCATCTCCCCCACTGCTGCTCCCCCACTGCTACCTCCCCTTTCACATTGCACTCTGCTCCCTCCCCTATCTCCCCCACTGCTATCTCCCCCACTGCTATCTCCCTCTCTCCTATCTCCCCCACTGCTATCTCCCCACTGCTCTCGCTCACTCATTTTATTCTTCCTTTCACATTGCACTGCTTTTATTCTTCCCCTGCTCCCCCACTGCTATCCCCCCACTGCTATCTCCCCCACTGCTATCTCCCTCTCTCCTATCTCCCCCACTGCTCTCGCTCACTCATTTTTTTGGTGTAATATT
Source organism: Oncorhynchus tshawytscha (assembly GCF_018296145.1). Classification (NCBI taxonomy): domain Eukaryota; kingdom Metazoa; phylum Chordata; class Actinopteri; order Salmoniformes; family Salmonidae; genus Oncorhynchus; species Oncorhynchus tshawytscha. The sequence goes on from NC_056431.1 coordinate 4,935,295, forward strand.
TTTTTTCATCTTAATCTTCTTGTTTGGACTCATATAATCCCTTGGTTTTTGGAGGACCAACAGACAGACACTGGCATCGTGGTGCATTTTGGGATAGTGGATGTTTTGGTTTTGAAGCACATTACTATATCCTGTATGGTTTTGCATGGGGGCATTTTAATGAGATTATATTATGAAAATGTATTCCTGCAGGCTTACTGTTTACGTCTCTATATAATCTATGTCACCTGAACTACCTAGTTATTAGAATTTCTAAGTATAATTCATCACAATTATGTTCAGTATGATATTGTATTTAGTTACAGTTCCTCCAAAGTATTTCTGTTGGGGACGCTGTTACTTTCGGTATTGGCTGGTTGTTATAACTGAATCAACATGACTATGTAGCCTAATATTTATGTATTTAAACGCCTCACTAAAATGAGGTACTGTTCACGCCTCCTCACTCCTGCCTGAGAAGGATCACTGGGTGCTGAATGCTTATTTGGACTGAGTTGTGATCACTTGATTCAATTAAAATTATCACAAGTTTTCCAATCCAATGCGATGCCTCTGTAATGGGACACTGTACCACACCATGTTAACTGTTTTGATAGATTTTAAAGAAACATTTTGTGGAAAAAATCTCTTTTTATCTCAGAATCCTTTTACTAAATTGTAAATTAGTTGTCTATTCAGAGGTGTACAAGTGCACAGACCAATTGGCAACATGTCCTTAGTTTCCTCTGTAATCTCCCCCCTTCTTTCTCTGCCTTTCCCTTGAAACCTTTTTTATATCCTTCTCCTACTCTCTGTCCTTCTATCCTCCTCCTCTCCTCATCCTTTTCTTCTTCTCCTGCTCTCTGTCCTTCTATCCTCCTCCTCTCCTCATCCTTTCCTTCTTCTCCTGCTCTCTGTCCTTCTATCCTCCTCTCCTCATCCTTTCCTCCTTCTTTTTCTTCTTCTCCTGCTCTCTGTCCTTCTATCCTCCTCCTCTCCTCATCCTTTCCTCCTTCTTTTTCTTCTTCTCCTGCTCTCTGTCCTTCTATCCTCCTCCTCTCCTCATCCTTTCCTTCTTTTTCTTCTTTCCTTCTTCTCCTGCTCTCTGTCCTTCTATCCTCCTCCTCTCCTCATCCTTTCCTTCTTCTTTTTCTTCTTCTCCTGCTCTCTGTTCTTCTATCCTCCTCCTCTCCTCATCCTTTCCTTCCTTTCCTTTTTTTTCTTCTTCTCCTGCTCTCTGTCCTTCTATCCTCCTCCTCTCCTTCATCCTTTCCTTCTTCTCCCTTTCCTTCTTCTCCTGCTCTCTGTCCTTCTATCCTCCTCCTCTCCTCATCCTCCTCCTCTCCTCTTCTCCTGTTCTCTGTCCTTCTATCCTTTCCCTCATCCTTTCTTTTTTTTTCTTCTTCTCCTGTTCTCTGTCCTTCTATCCTCCTCCTCTCCTCCTCCTCTCCTCCTTCTTTTTTCTTCTTTCCTTCTTCTTCTCCTACTCTCTGTCCTTCTATCCTCCTCCTCTCCTCATCCTTTCCTTCTTCTCCTGCTCTCTGTCCTTCTATCCTCCTCCTCTCCTCATCCTTTCCTTCTTCTCCTGCTCTCTGTCCTTCTATCCTCCTCCTCTCTTCATCCTTTCCTCCTCCTTTTTCTTTTTCTTCTTCTTCCCTGCTCTCTGTCCTTCTATCCTCCTCCTCTCCTCATCCTCCTTCCTCCCTTCTTTTTTTTCTTCTTCTCCTGCTCTCTGTCCTTCTATCCTCCTCCTCATCCTTTCCTCCTTCTTTTTCTTCTTCTCCTGCTCTCTGTCCTTCTATCCTCCTCCTCTCCTCATCCTTTCCCTTCTTCTCCTGCTCTCTGTCCTTCTATCCTCCTCCTCCTCATCCTTTCCTCCTTTCCTCCTTCTTTTTCCTTTCTTCTTCTTTCTTCTTCTCCTCTCTGTCCTTCTATCCTCCTCCTCTCTGTCCTTCCTTCTATCCTCCTCCTCTCCTCATCCTTTCCTCTTCTCCCTGCTCTCCTTCTATCCTCCTCCTCTCCTCATCCTTTCCTTTCTTTTCTCTTCTGTTCTCTGTCCTTCTATCCTCCTCCTCTCCTCATCCTTTCTTCCTTCTTTTTCTTCTTCTCCTGCTCTCTGTCCTTCTATCCTCCTCCTCTCCTCATCCTTTCCTCCTCTTTTTCTCCTCCTGCTCTCTGTCCTTCTATCCTCCTCCTCTCCTCATCCTTTTTCCTCCTTCTTTTTCTTCTTCTCCTGCTCTCTGTCCTTCTATCCTCCTCCTCTCCTCATCCTTTCCTTCTTCTCCTGCTCTCTGTCCTTCTATCCTCCTCCTCTCCTCATCCTTTCCTCCTTCTTTTTCTTCTTCTCCTGCTCTCTGTCCTTCTATCCTCCTCCTCCTCCTCATCCTTCCTCCCTCCTCCTCTTTTTTCTTCTTCTCCTGCTCTCTGTCCTTCTATCCTCCTCCTCCTCCTCATCCTTTCCTCCTTGTCCTTTTCCTCCTCCTCTTCTTCTCCTGTTCTCTGTCCTTCTATCCTCCTCCTCTCCCTCATCCTTTCCTCCTTCTTTTTCTTCTTCTCCTGCTCTCTGTCCTTCTATCCTCCTCCTCTCCTCATCCTTTCATCCTTTCCTTCTTCTCCTGCTCTCTGTCCTTCTATCCTCCTCCTCCTCCTCTCCTCATCCTTTCCTCCTTCTTTTTTTCTTCTTCTCCTGCTCTCTGTCCTTCTATCCTCCTCCTCTCCTCATCCTTTCCTCCTTCTTTTTCTTCTTCTCCTGTTCTCTGTCCTTCTATCCTCCTCCTCTCCTCATCCTTTCTTCCTTCTTTTTCCTTCTTTTTTTTCTCCTGCTCTCTGTCCTTCTATCCTCCTCCTCTCCTCATCCTTTCCTTCTTCTCCTGCTCTCTGTCCTTCTATCCTCCTCCTCTCCTCATCCTTTCCTCCTGCTCTTTCCTTCTATCCTTCCTTCCCCATCCTTTCCTCCTTCTTTTTCTTCTTCTCCTGCTCTCTGTCCTTCTATCCTCCTCCTCTCCTCATCCTTTCCTTCTTCTCCTGCTCTCTGTCCTTCTATCCTCCTCCTCTCCTCATCCTTTCCTCCTTCTTTTTCTTCTTCTCCTGCTCTCTGTCCTTCTATCCTCCTCCTCTCCTCATCCTTTCCTCCTTCTTTTTCTTCTTCTCCTGCTCTCTGTCCTTCTATCCTCCTCCTCTCCCCATCCTTTCCGCCTTCTTTTTTTTGTCTCCTGCTCTTCCTCTGTCTATTCTCTTTCTCCTCTTCTTCCTTCACTCCTCTCCTTCCTTTACTTCCTTTCTTTCCTCTTCATCTCCTCTATTCTTTCTTTTTGTCCTTTTCTTCTTCCTCTCTTCCTCTCCTCTTCCTCTTCTCTCACCCAGGACGATGCCCTGGTCCCGGTGACCTCTGACTCCCAGGCTCTGAGCGTGTCAGTGTCATCAGGGGGTGGAGCAGGAAGTGGTAGCGATGAGGAGGGGTCAGGCAAGGCCCAGCCCAAGCGTCTCCATGTTTCCAACATCCCCTTCCGCTTCAGAGACCCGGACCTCAGACAGATGTTTGGGGTGAGAGACACAACCAGTGGTTATGTCCAGGTTTATTATCCACAAGACATGAAGTCATCCTACGAAACATTGTCATCTCTTATAACCTCAATGATAACCTGTGGACAAGATTGTGATCTGGTTTTGTCTTTCAGCAATTTGGCAAGATCCTGGATGTGGAGATTATCTTTAATGAGAGAGGGTCAAAGGTGAGAGACCACTCAATATCAGAAATTACAAACTGAACTGAATGAAACCTGGTTGCCCTATTGTTTTTTGCCTTACCAAGACAATGACAAGTTGGACAATCAGAAATGTTTCTCCTCCCGTCTCTCAGGGTTTTGGGTTCGTGACCTTTGAGAGCGCAATGGAGGCAGACCGAGCGAGGGAAAAACTGAACGGAACGATCGTTGAGGGGAGGAAGGTTGAGGTGAGGAATAACTATCTATAGTATGTCTATCTTGAATATCTGTTTATCTGTCTGTCTGTCTAAGAAATTGTACCCTCTGTCTGTGCAGGTGAACAATGCTACAGCCAGAATAGTCACCAAGAAGCCCCAAACACCACTTGTGAATGGTGAGGTTTCAAGTAAGATACCTCTTTCCGTGGCATGTGGGAGGGGTGGACATGCACTCTGTACTTCTGATCTGTGTCTGTGTTTTCCTTTTATTCTCCATGATCTCCACTGTCTCTTTCTTCCTTCACTTGTTGTTTAACCTCTTTCTCCTTCTCTCAACATCTCTCTCCCTTTCTCTCTCTCTCTCTCTCTCTCTCTCTCTCTCTCTCTCTCTCTCTCTCTCTCTCTCTCTCTCTCTCTCTCTCTCAACATCTCTCTCCTTTCTCTCTTTCTCTCTCTCTCTCTCTCTCTCTCCTTCTCTCTCTCTCTCTCTCTCTCTCCCCTCCTTCTCTCAACATCTCTCTCCCTTTCTCTCTCTCTCTCCTTCTCTCTCTTAACTTCTCTCTCGCTCTCACTCTCTGGCTCTCTCTCTCTCTCCTTTCTCTCTCTTAACTTCTCACTCACTCTCTGGCTCTCTCTCACTCTCTCTATTTGTAGCCCCTGGATGGAAGATCAACCCTGTCATGGGAGCGATGTATGCACCTGAACTCTACACCGGTGAGTTTCAATGTGAGTTTTCGGGTGAGTTTGATTACTTCAATATTAGCTTGTCCTTGTCATATATGTTCTAGTACTGTATCCATATCAAACCCAATCGGAATTCATGACCCCTTGTAGCGGAGGTCAGTCAGACTGTGATGAGGCCTTGCTACCTCATCACCAAGGAGGAATACTATTTTGGTCTAATGGTTAAGACGTGGGTTTCCCGAGCAGGAGACCCGGGTTCAGATCCCACCTGTGATACTCAACCTCTCTTATTGATGGCTCCAAGAAAGCATGTTCCCTTGAGGGAGTCAATAAACCTGCTTCTAAAGGCAGGGTGGCTACAGTACATATCCTAGTGGGAACTGTAAGCTCTCTCTCTTTCTCTCTCTCCTCAGTTGCCAGTTTCCCCTACCCCGTAGCTGCTCCCACCCTGGCCTATCGGGGCTCACCACTGCGTGGGCGGGGCCGGGCTGTCTACAACACAATTCGCTCAGCTGCTGCAGCCGCACCCACTGCCATGCCCGCCTACCCTGGGTAAGATCATTTCTATCTTCAATAAATCTATTTTAAAAATGAATAACCATTTCCATTGTGAGTGTAAGTAAATGATTTAATTTTCACTGTTTAATGTGTGAATGATAGAATGTCTCCTTTCAGTGTGCTGTACCAAGATGGATTATATGGAGCTGAAGTCTATGTAAGTGGACATTTTTCTTCTGATTTCAGCTTATTTCAGGCTGTCTACCTTGTGTTTAGCTAAAAGTTTATCTTGTCTCTGAATGTCTTTTTTCCTATCAGGGCGGGTATCCTGCAGCGTACAGAGTTGCCCAATCACCATCCGCTGCCACAGCAACATACAGTGATGGGTGAGCAGCAGCGCCCAATGACTGACAATGTGACTCTGTTTGTATGAGGATTTCAAGGACTTTTTCCTTCAAATGGGGACTTAGAACATGAGATAAGCAGCACTCTAATGTTGAGGTAGTGTGGTCTTCAAGTCTGGTCTATGGGGCCTCACTGTTTGTTCTAACACAGTATTAGCACACCTGTTTAGTAACCTGGACGGACATAGTGAACGAAAATCCAAGACACTCAAATTAGAATGATACGTTTGGTATGGTACAGTGGGGCAAAAAAGTATTTAGTCAGCCACCAATTGTGCAAGTTCTCCCACTTAAAAAGATGAGAGAGGCCTGTAATTTTCATCATATGACAGACAAAATGAGATTTTTTTTTCTCCAGAAAATCACATTGTAGGATTTTTAATGAATTTATTTGCAAATTATGGTGTAAAATAAGTATTTGGTCAATAACAAAAGTTTATCTCAATACTTTGTTATATACCCTTTGTTGGCAATGACAGAGGTCAAACGTTTTCTGTAAGTCTTCACAAGGTTTTCACACACTGTTGCTGGTATTTTGGCCCATTCCTCCATGCAGATCTCCTCTAGAGCAGTGATGTTTTGGGGCTGTGCCTGGGAAACAAGGACTTTCAACTCCCTTCAAAGATTTTCTATGGGGTTGAGATCTAGAGACTGGCTGGGCCACTCCAGGACCTTGAAATGCTTCTTACGAAGCCACTCCTTCGTTGCCCGGGCGGTGTGTTTGGGATCATTGTCATGCTGAAAGACCCAGCCACGTTTCATCTTCAATGCCCTTGCTGATGGAAGGAGGTTTTCACTCAAAATCTCACGATACATGGCCCCATTCATTCTTTCCTTTACACGGATCAGTCGTCCTGGTCCCTTTGCAGAAAAACAGCCCCAAAGCATGATGTTTCCACCCCCATGCTTCACAGTAGGTATGGTGTTCTTTGGATGCAACTCAGCATTCTTTGTCCTCCAAACACGACGAGTTGAGTTTTTACCAAAAAGTTCTATTTTGGTTTCATCTGACCATATGACATTCTCCCAATCTTCTTCTGGATCATCCCAATGCTCTCTAGCAAACTTCAGACGGGCCTGGACATGTACTGGCTTAAGCAGGGGGACACGTCTGGCACTGCAGGATTTGAGTCCCTGGTGGCGTAGTGTGTTACTGATGGTAGGCTTTGTTACTTTTGGTCCCAGATCTCTGCAGGTCATTCACTAGGTCCCCACGGGGTGAGGTCTTGCGTTGAGCCCCAGATCGAGGGAGATTATCAGTGGTCTTGTATGTCTTTCAGTTCCTAATAATTGCTCCCACAGTTGATTTCTTCAAACCAAGCTGCTTACCTATTGCAGATTCAGTCTTCCCAGCCTGGTGCAGGTCTACAATTTTGTTTCTGGTGTTCTTTGACAGCTCTTTGGTCTTGGCCATAGTGGAGTTTGGAGTGTGACTGTTTGAAGTTGTGGACAGGTGTCTTTTATACTGATAACAAGTTCAAACAGGTGCCATTAATACAGGTAATGAGTGGAGGACAGAGGAGCCTCTTAAAGAAGAAGTTACAGGTCTGTGAGAGCCAGAAATCTTGCTTGTTTGTAGGTGACCAAATACTTATTTTCCACCATAATTTGCAAATTAATTAATTAAAAAACCTACAATGATTTTCTGGATTTTTTTTCTTCTCATTTTGTCTGTCATAGTTCAAGTGTACCTATGATGAAAATTACAGGCCTCTCTCATCTTTTTAAGTGGGAGAACTTGCACAATTGGTGGCTGACTAAATACTTTTTTGCCCCACTGTATGTATTCATTTATGGATGTTCATCATCCATTAAGTGTGATATGTTACGAATGGCAACAATTCGTACAATATGTTAAGAATTTGCAATACGTATGATACGAATTCCAATTTGTTGTGGCTAACGTTACCTAGGTCGCTAACATTGGCTAGGGGTTAAGGCTAGGGTTAAGGTTAGGGTTTAGGAGTTATGTTAAAGGGTTAGGGGAAGAGTTAGCTAACATGCAAAGTAGTTACAAAGTAGCTAAAAAGTAATAAGTAATTGCAAAGTTTCTAGCTAAAATGCCAAAGTTGTCCGTAACGAAATTCGAACATGACGTTTGCGTTAAACGCCCACCCATCCACTCTGAACCACCCACCCTCCTTTCCTTTTTGCCTTAAGTAACCTTTCTGTCTTATATAACCGTACCAAACGTAACATATCATACTAATTTTGTCTGTCCATCAGATATGGCCGAGTTTATGCTGCTGCAACGGATCCCTACCACCATTCAGTGGGACCCACGGCAACATACGGCGTCGGAACAATGGTGAGCCTCTTTAAAACTCATAAGCAGTACCTCTCCAACGTTTAAAGTGTTCATGTTACCCACTAAGTCCAGACCATTGTTTCTAGCCACGAGCCAGACTTTAATCAAGCCTCAAAAAGGAATCAGTCTCAACCTGCCGGTGGGCACCGATTCACCATCATCTATCATATCTTCTACTTATTTCTAGGCCAGTCTGTACAGAGGGGGATACAACCGCTTCACCCCTTACTGAGCTGCCCAATGGGAGCCTGGAAGCCGTTCTGTGACCCCGCCACCTCATCCGGGATTGGCCAGGCCCAGGACAATAACTCAGGACAGGTTATGACATCACTGAGCTCTGTGTCACCTCCTGTCTGACTCGCTCCACGTGGAGACCGATCCAACCGACTGGACGTGTAAATACTGTAGTAGTTATTCATTATTTATTCTATCAGAGAATACATATAGAATAAAGAGCCTGATCTAATGTATAGACAGTTATTTCAAATCTTTATTTTACACTTAATCTGTATTGTTTGTGCCACAGATTTGTTCCAGGATTTTCAGAATGTAAAGATTTCTGCCTCCGTACCTGGGTTATAAGCTACTCTTTCACTATTCTGACAGAGAGAGTTGAATGTGAGCCATTTTATTTTTCATTGGCTGGACTTCATGGTGAAATTCTGCAACTGAAGTGGCACAACAATACTGGTTTCTCTACATGGTGAACTTTGTAAAAAAAAGTCAAACTGTAGAGTACAATGACATTTTATACAGTTAAATAACTTATTTTGATGAGTTTTGTCAATGATGTAGCGCACAGTTTGAGGACGTTGAAGTGTGTGTGTGTGCTTGTGTGTTGGAGTATGTGACGACATCAATACTCAAAGCACAAGCTATGAGAGACAGCAATGGCACTGGTATTGTTAATGTGCACAGTAATCTTTTTTGAAATGCTTCTAGAACCAGAAAACTATCATTTGCATAAAATGTACATATGTTTTTGCTTTCCTAACAATCTACCTCTGATTCTGAAAAAGTTTCACTTGTCAAAAAAGCATTCAGGAGCCATTACTTCTCGGTCAACCAATTAACTGTAACAAAACATTTTTTCTTATTTTCATTGTTGAGCTTCTATCCATCTTCTCTCTGCTTTGCATAATGCTCAACCCACTTGATCCTTTTTCTATGGCAGCCTCATTCTGGGTTTTACTTCGCTCTGCCTGACGAGCCTGTAACCTCTAATGTGCTTTCCCTTATTTCCTCTGTCCTGTTAATCTCTAGGACGTTGTCTGGTTTCCTCTTCCTGTCCTCTCGCCTGCTTCTCTCCATTCTGTTTGAGAATCTGTGTTCCATCCATAGAAATAATCAGATGAGTTCTAGTTCTATGGGTCATCTCTCCTTCTCCATCCTGTACTCTAGCTTCACTGTTGTTTATTTGCTGTTGACCTCTCAATAAAACATTGTTTCTGTTTCCCTTTCCTCTCCTCTTTGATTCATGTCATTTTCCTTTCTCTTTTTCAATGCCTCTTTTTGCAGTCCTTCACTCTTCTGCTCAAACTTATATTCTCAGTGTTCCTTTTCTCAACATAACTGTACGTTTTGAGGCTGACTGATACCAGTGCAAGAAGGTTGTGAGTGTTTTACAGAAATGACTGTCTGCATATGTTTATGCAACTGTTTCTGGTTCAGTACCTTTGTACTGTATGGACTGAATCTTAACTTAAAATCAGCGCATATAACTTCATATTTGAGTTCTAGGGGGGCTACAGTATTTTACCTAGACACCCAGCCCTGTGCCTGCCTTGCTGTAGTGTGTGGTCTTACTGCGTGTGTTTCAACCTATGGGCTAATAAACCTCTTCTTTATGCAAAGTTCAGCTTTAGTTTTTGTATACTAATTTCCCCTCTTTCTTTACTGCTTTGTTTTCCTATCTTCTAGGAAGTGGAAAAAGACTTCTCTTTCCAAGATTTACTGTTGTTGTTCTGGTTTTTCTCACTATTTGTAAGGGGAGCTTAACCTTAACCCCACGAGATACAATTGAGGGTTGGATAACCATGCCTACAATGTCAATTTGAAATAGAAACGAAAGTCACACTTTATAATGGTATTATTCCATTTCAACAACGGTTTGATTGTGATGCCTTCATCAGGGTATTTTTACATCTAGTAAAAATGTATAATATGGAAAAATATGCCTTTTTACTTCTACTCTGCTGTCTCTCACTCTTTCAAACTCTGCTTTCTAGTCTATTTTTCTATTTTCTTTATGCGTGGCTTTCAGATGTATAATTTCTCTTTCTTTCAATCTAATGGTAATTTTAAACTTATTTAGCTACATTTCTTCTCATGTTTCTTCACTCTTGATCCGTTTCACCTTTTCTGTGTTAATCTTATGGCTTTCTTTCTTCACCCTTTGTCTTCTTCTTTACTGACACATTTATCTTCATTTTCTAAACTTTATTTCTCTGCTTTAATGCTTTCAAATCATTTCCTCACCATCTTGACTCTGTATCTTATCATGTATTTCTCTAAATTGTACATTTGCTAGTTTCTTTCACTGTAATGTTACCTTCCTCGCCTCTCACTTCTGCTGTCCTCTTCTCTATTTTCCCAACAGCATTTCTCCTTTATTTTTCCCTAAATTGTCATTTTTCTAGGTTAATCTTTCCTCTTGCAGTCTGCCATTTACACAATCTTGCTTTTTCTTTTCCCAACTTCTGTTTCTGAATTGTATTCCACTTTTCCTCTGCTACTGATATTCTGCAATTCTTTCCTCTTTGTTTCAGATTTACTCTTTCTTTCTAAACTCTCCTTTTGCTTTTTAAACACTGTCCTCTTCGCTGTCTTGTAGTCATCTAGCTGTGCCACTTTTACATTTCTTGTCTTTGATCATTTCTGTAATTCTGCTTCGCTCTACACTTTGGTATATACGTTCTCTATTAACATGAACTATTTCCTAATACTAACATTACAACCTCCTGATTCTTTTACCTGACTTGTGAGTTCTATTTTTCTGTTTGCTTTAAGCTAGAACTCATTTCCAATTTCTTCTTTTTCTGTTTTCTGTCATTTATTTTGCTTTCCTATTTTAAAGTTTTCTAAATGTTCTGTCCATCTTTTATTTCTCAGCTGTCATTGCTTTCCTTCACTCTACTGTGCTGTCTTCTATTTTTTGTTTCTCTATTACCTCTTCTTTCCCTCTGCTCCTCTTTCCCTCTGCTCCTCTGTCCCTCTTCAGGTCCTCCTCTGTCCCTCTTCAGGTCCTCCTCTTTCCCTCTGCTCCTCTGTCCCTCTTCAGGTCCTCCTCTTTCCCTCTGCTCCTCTGTCCCTCTTCAGGTCCTCCTCTGTCCCTCTTCAGGTCCTCCTCTTTCCCTCTGCTCCTCTGTCCCTCTTCAGGTCCTCCTCTTTCCCTCTGCTCCTCTGTCCCTCTTCAGGTCCTCCTCTTTCCCTCTGCTCCTCTGTCCCTCTTCAGGTCCTCCTCTTTCCCTCTGCTCCTCTGTCCCTCTTCAGGTCCTCCTCTTTCCCTCTGCTCCTCTGTCCCTCTTCAGGTCCTCCTCTTTCCCTCTGCTCCTCTGTCCCTCTTCAGGTCCTCCTCTTTCCCTCTGCTCCTCTGTCCCTCTTCAGGTCCTCCTCTTTCCCTCTGCTCCTCTGTCCCTCTTCAGGTCCTCCTCTTTCCCTCTGCTCCTCTGTCCCTCTTCAGGTCCTCCTCTTTCCCTCTGCTCCTCTGTCCCTCTTCAGGTCCTCCTCTTTCCCTCTGCTCCTCTCCCTCTTCAGGTCCTCCTCTTTCCCTCTGCTCCTCTGTCCCTCTTCAGGTCCTCCTCTTTCCCTCTGCTCCTCTGTCCCTCTTCAGGTCCTCCTCTTTCCCTCTGCTCCTCTCCCTCTTCAGGTCCTCCTCTTTCCCTCTGCTCCTCTGTCCCTCTTCAGGTCCTCCTCTTTCCCTCTGCTCCTCTGTCCCTCTTCAGGTCCTCCTCTTTCCCTCTGCTCCTCTGTCCCTCTTCAGGTCCTCCTCTTTCCCTCTGCTCCTCTGTCCCTCTTCAGGTCATCCTCTTTCCCTCTGCTCCTCTGTCCCTCTTCAGGTCATCCTCTTTCCCTCTGCTCCTCTGTCCCTCTTCAGGTCCTCCTCTTTCCCTCTGCTCCTCTGTCCCTCTTCAGGTCCTCCTCTTTCCATCTGCTCCTCTGTCCCTCTTCAGGTCCTCCTCTTTCCCTCTGCTCGTCTCTGTCCCTCTTCAGGTCCTCCTCTGTCCCTCTTTAGGTCCTCCTCTTTCCCTCTGCTCCTCTGACCCTCTTTAGGTCCTCCTCTTTCCCTCTGCTCCTCTGACCCTCTTCAGGTCCTCCTCTGTCCCTCTTTAGGTCCTCCTCTTTCCCTCTGCTCCTCTGACCCTCTTTAGGTCCTCCTCTTTCCCTCTGCTCCTCTGACCCTCTTCAGGTCCTCCTCTGTCCCTCTTTAGGTCCTCCTCTTTCCCTCTGCTCCTCTGACCCTCTTTAGGTCCTCCTCTTTCCCTCTGCTCCTCTGACCCTCTTCAGGTCCTCCTCTGTCCCTCTTTAGGTCCTCCTCTTTCCCTCTGCTCCTCTGACCCTCTTTTGGTCCTCCTCTTTCCCTCTGACCCTCTTCAGGTCCTCCTCTTTCCCTCTGCTCATCTCTTTCCCTCTGCTCCTCTGTCCCTCTTTAGGTCCTCCTCTTTCCCTCTGCTCGTCTCTGTCCCTCTTTAGGTCATCCTCTGCTCCCCTCTTTCCATCTGCTCCTCTGTCCCTCTGCAGGTCCGCCTCTTTCCCTCTGCTCCTTTCTGTCCCTCTTTAGGTCCTCCTCGTTCTCTCTGCACCTCTTTAGGTCCTCCTCTTTCCCTCTGCTCCTCTCTAGGTCCTCCTCTGCTCCGATCTGTCCCTCTAGGTCCTCCTCTTTCCCTCTGCTCCTCCTCCTCTGTCCCTCTTCAGGTCCTCCTCTTTCTCTTTCCCTCTGCTCCTCTCTGACACACTTTAGGTCTTCCTCTTTCCCTCTGCTCCTCTCTGACCCTAATTAGGTCTTCCTCTGCTCCACTCTGTCCCTCTTTAGGTCCTCCTCTTTCAGCTTTGTATTTAGTTCTTTATGTTGTGCTGTTTTTCTTCTCCATTCACCTGTTCTGAATGCTTTCCTGTCTTCTGAGCTCCTGTGAAAAACTGCTTTCATCTTTCAGTAGTCTAGTCAGAATATTCCCTCATGTTCTATGCCCCTTGCTTTCATTTTCCTCTTGTACCGGCTGTCTGTCACCTCTTATTCCTGTGTGCTTTTCTCTTCCTAGAACTTATTTTCCTTCATTATGAATTTACACAGAAGAGATGAATCTTGTAGAATGTTCTCTCCACGACATGCTAATGAGGATTTCTATTGCTATTCTGTGGCTTGTTGCTTCTTCAGCCTACTCAATTTCCTCATGCAAAAGCATGCCTTTTCCCAACTGCTCTCTGGTCATACTGTGAGCCATTCTTTTGACATTTAATATTGTGCCAATCCCTAGAAACAGTGCAATCATGTTGATCAGTGACATGATAGCCAGAATTTCAGGAACTGTCCCTGTAATATGATTGATTGTCCATTGCTGTCTCTCAGTTCAGATTTTTATTAAAATAAATGCCTTTAACAATGTTCAGTTTGAGTAGTCCTCTGGGTTTGATGCAATTTTTACATTGATTAAGTAGAAGTGCAACATGTCATTTCTATAACTCAAGACAAACAATACTTATTTCTAAACTTATTTTATTAGGTTCAAGAAAAAAAATACATATGTACACAGTATTTACAAAATGGGAGTATTTCATTTCAAATACAATCCAGGGAGGGATATTTTGCAAGTATATCCTTTAGTTTCAGCTAGCTGCAACAGAAACCACCTGAGCAGCGTAGAAGCAATACTTACTACCGAGAATGGAAAGTTACTCAGCAACAATAGTCACTAGCAAACAGATACTCAACATGAGGGTGGAGAAAGGAGATATTCTGATAGAAGGGAAGAGGGAGGGGACACATGCAGGTAAGAAGAGTGAGGAGAGAAAAGGAGAAAGAACAAATCCACTAAAGATAGTGAAGAATTAAAAATGAACCGATGCATCAGGCTGAAGTAAGAAAAGGGAATTGTTCAAGTGCAGTCTAATAGGACAAATGGAGGCAGGAGTTACAGTGATGGGCTTCAAGAAGTTCAAGAGGAAAAAACAAACCCACAGGTGTCAGAAGGAACAGTTGAGATAGTAAGAGAAGGAGCAGCTCATTTTAAAAAGGAGAAGCATTGTTAGTTAAATGGAAATGAACAGTTATAAACCATTATTGAACAAAAAATATGAATGTATCAGAACTAAAGCATCAATGTGACATATGAGAGGTTCTGCAATGTTAAACATCTGACCAGGAGATAGCACGCTACATGAACTCGACTTCACTGTTGAAGAGGTGTCTGAAATCAACAGAGACAAGACAGAGAAGCATCCTGTTTAGGAAAGGTACAGAGCAAGACAGAGCAACATTCTGATATGGGAGCCAACTACTACCGGACTAATCAAAACTGACAGGAATGTGGCCAAATATAAGCAGATAAGATTTTTTTAATATCTAGAATGAATTGAATGCTGTATGTCCAGATCCATTTCAAATCCCTAGAGAATGCTAGAGATACTTATTAATGTGTTTCCAAGTTAAAATAACTCCCAATGTATTACGACAAATACCAAATGCAGGCAAATTCATTTACAGGTAGACCACAAGGCATCTGACAAAATACATTGAGGTTACAGACATGCCAAATATTAACTGACCAAAAAAGGTTGCCTTACCAAATATTGATCTGTACTTGAGATGTTGACATAATGACAAATCAATTTCTAGAGAACACCCTGGTTATGAAAAACAAGAACGCATGCAAATGTTTCTGGACAAACAGTATACATTAACACATAGGAAGGCCGATACCTCTAAACCATAACTATAGACATAGATTTCTGGCAAACCTTACTAACTATAGATTGTTTCTGGCAAACTAGAGTGGAAAAAAATCTGACATTGAATGTTTTCTTGATTCAAGTTAAGAATAGTCAAATAAAATACATTCAAAAGACTTGACTAAAACAATTGAAGTCAGGCTCCCATGGATAAGACACAGCAACATCATATTGACAAAATGGCTTGAACTTGAGTTGGCAGTATCAAGTCTTCCATTTCACACTTTTCCCTCTCTCCAGCTTGCTTCTGGAGGCTGGGAGGAGGTGCTCTCTTTTCACATTCCTTTTGCTCCTGTAATGCAGTACTGCAAGAAGAAAAATAAGAGAAAGGAACTGGTGAAGGGAGTGGGGAAAAGTAAAGTTGGACAGAGGATAGGAAGATGAAGAGAGAAGGGACAAGTTGAGTCATGAGTACAACTTCTGAATAATGACCGAAGTGACCGAAACAAGAGCATATATCACACAAAATAGTGCCAGCCAAATGACACAAGGGGATCTATAAATGGGTGGAAGGGTTGCTGAGAAGACTGATCACTCATCCAGACATTCATATTGAAACTGATCCTGCAGTCATATATATATATATATATATATATATATATGACGTCTCTCTCTCACAGGCTCTCAATCCAATCATTAAGAATATTAATAACATGACGGTACCATATTGATATGTTCCCCCATCAAAGCACTGACTCACACCAGCCAAACCACTGTTAATCTGAAACAGGTTCGGGTTTGCTCTTTGACAAACTACTTCCAAAGAAATTGACAAACGGGAGACTTGAGCAACACAAACAGTAACAGTTTGTTTCTTGGCTGATGGGAGTGCAGTGCCTTCTACCAAACCTTTCTCTTGCCATCAGGATGTTGTGTAGTGGTTTTAGTACATTACTTATCTCTAAGGCAGTGATATTCAAACTTTTTCAGTGGGGACACCAATTTTTTCACCAGAATTTCTGGGGGAAAAAATCCTGGCCAGAAGAATTTCCAAACCTACTGACATTCAATTCATGTTCATCTCATCGAAATGAAAATAAACCAATAAATACATTTACTCAAAAATGGATTTTTCAAATGACTCTGAGGGGTTCATGAGTACAGAGAGCCAGAAAGGTTGAGATGACAGAAATGCATTAAATAAAATCTAAAAAGAAAAATGGGTTTACAGAAGATGAGCATTTAAAAAATGAGTAAGAAATGAAAGTGGTCAACCAAGTGTGCTTATCTGTCAAGAAAAATATTTGGTTTATACAGCAAATATCCCATTTTCAATCCCTGTAAAAGCCCAAAATATACACCTTCTGTCCTGCACACTTATTGAATAAGCAGTCAAAAATATAGGGTAGAAATCACGCAAGTGTTTGCACTACAAAAAGCAGTTACTATCAATTCCCCATTTAAATCCACGGCAATATCAAAAACAGGAAATGTATTCCAAATCATCCAACTTCTTAGATTTGTAATTACAATTTACATATTCACATCAATTGTCTTAAATAATTAATTGTTTATTACCCATATCTAAAATGCTTCAGCTTCTCATTCACCATATCTGTTTGTCAAAATTACACTTGCCCATGTAAACATAAAACATATCAAAATGACCAACGAATACAGTTACTGAGAAGAAAAAAGGCCAACTGAATCCATAACAATGTACATTAGATACTAACACATCTACTCTATAGATGAGCACACAGGACATTTGTTACAGCACAGACTTCTGTTCATCCTGAAAGTTGAGTCCTATCTTGTGTATAGCCTCGTTAGTTATTTTATTGTGTTACCAAATCCTTGTGACAAATACATTTGATATCTCTGCAATGGAACTGAACTCACTAAAATACCTCGAGCTTTGATGTGAATCAAGTTAATACCCTTCAAGGTCATGCCTGAAAACAAGGAGTATATATGCTGATATTAGATCAACTGATATCACCAACTCATGTTCCATTTCTAGGTTCTATATATGTATTGACAATTATGTTGATTTACAATTAACTCTCCTCGCATCAGATCTTATCAAGAGTATACACAGGGATGTAGCCTAATGTATAACTGCTGGATAGGACCCCAAAATAACTACTCTACAATCCTTCAATCTCACCTGCCTTTACTGAAAACCAAAATGTCTGCAATGGGGTTTTAATAATATCACATGGTGATTTCTTAGCTTTAAATATATAAGCAGATTATTTGATTACAGACAAACATTTGATAAGCAGAGTCTTATGCTTTAGCCGCCAACATTAATGTCCTAAATTAATGTTTGTGGCAGAATGTGAATTTTCAATTGAGGAGAGTTACACAAATTCAGGTTTAAAAGGTATCTGCACCTGCATAATTTGACAGTTTGGCTTCATCATTGTCTTGCAAATGAGGGGTGTTCTCCAAGGGTTAATACTGGCACCCTTCATTTTATATCACAATTTCAGACACACTATCATCACGTGGATGGAATTTAAGCAATTACCACAGACTTGATATCATACACCTTAACCCAAACCAATGGTTAGTGTTTGTGAATGAGCCAATAGTGAATACCAGGTGATCTTTGCCGTGCTGTCCGCCACCTCCTTCCAGCACACCAAGAGTCCTTTTTCTTACCAGCCATACATACATACTCAGCCTTATTGAACGGAGTGTGGAGCATACAAACCCAGACGTTGCTGCCATCTGCACAGACAGCTATCTCATCTCCATCTGTTGTGTGGGACTGATCCAGCCACCATATTTGAAGGTGAAGACTTTGCCACCATCTTGATGGAGCTGACTTCTTCCTGTGTGGTGGGAGTGCTCGACGACTGCTATTCCATGCTGCTGAGGGGGCTGTTGATCGGCTAACTCAGGAAACACCACAGGCTCGCTCAGAGCTTCAACTTGGTTATTTGGTACTCTTAAGGGGTGGGAGACTGCCTCCTTGTCTGCTCTCAGGGGATAGATGGACTATAGGTGGATATCCTGCCTCCTGGACACATACCGAGGGATTGCAGAGGCCATTCTTGGTAAATATTAGGGGACTGTATCCACCATCACACTTTATAAGTCAATGCCTACCAGGAAGGACTAGACACCAGGCTTGGAGCTCTACTATATTAGAGAGCAGATATAACTGGGATGTAAACTTTGTGGTCAAACTTTGGTGAACTCTGGGTGACGACTGTTGAAGGGTGAAGCAGACAACTGTGGGTAGCAGACAACTGTGGGGTAAGGATGGATGTGGCCAACCTGGGCAAGGAGCCAATCAGAACCTTCAGATTTCTCAGTCAATACCTTTCAGGGGTGACAAGTGTGCAGGGCTAGGCAGGAACAGGAAGTGGGGGTAACTTTCCCCACCAGATCACCAATCGTAGACAGCTTGAGGGAAGGGGGGACAGGACATACAAACCACCATCTCCTCCTCTCCCGGATTGGACGCTGGATCACGAAGGCTTCCTGAAGGCAGCAAAGGGCTAGCACAGTCTCTAGAGCTGAACACCTGAACAGACAAACCTCTTCTCTGGTTGATGGTTTGGTTTTGGAGTGGATGAGCAGCCTGTTGGATGAGGGCTTGAGGGATGACTTTAGCTCATTTCGTATTCATCTCCCTTCTTGGGTTCTCAAGGCTCGTCTTCACATGAGTCTGAGGCTGTTGACTTGAGGGAAGGAAAAACATAACAGAACACTGTTAGCTTAAAACTTCTGAGAGCGATAGTGGATGGGAGACCTTGAGGCTACACTCTTCTCTGATCTGTGTGAGTTGGTGCTTGATCTTCGGGTCTTAAATTGAACTAATGCCTAACATCTGTTCGTCATTAAAATGTTCTAAGTCGAAGGTATAATTAATATCTTGAGCTGATCCGAGATGTGTGGGGCTAAGCTATTCTAAATGTATTTGATGTGCAGCATGTATGCAGATAATCTCCCCCACTCTTGTTATTCAGTCCATATCTGTGAGCACAGTGCATCTGTGGGTGGGATCCTCACTGAATTTCAGCCTTAAGTGATTTAGTGGGTCCTAGTGCATATCTCCCTCTTTCTACAGGACTAAATTGTAGTTTCAGTCTAACCACTAGTCTCCCTCCTGAAGTGTAGTGCAGAAGAACTGTAGGGTACATTCCTGACCCTGTCTATCTCTCAGTATCTCCCTTTAGTGTGCTTTCCCCCCTCCCCGGTAAACCCCCCATCCCCTCAGGAGGCTGCCAGACTGGCTGAGCTGGTCTTGCAGTCTATCTTGCTGGGGTCAGAGGGTAAGAAGGTGACCCCCAGGCCTGTGAGGAAGGCCATGCAAGAGTCTAAACAAAGGAAGCCCAGACTGGACTGCACATACTCCACCGGCAAGTCTGGTCTGAATCTGGGAAAACAGAGAGGGAGAGGCAATTTAAAGTTGGACCATTTCTATCCTACATACAATTACATAAAATGATGAATTGTTAGGAACCATGGAGTTTGTAGGAAAGGCCTCTGGCGTACGTTTTGAATAAGGCCCTGAGAGCGATCATCCTCTCCCTCTCTACAAACTTGTCTATGAGGTAGGATGCCATGCGTGGGGCTCTCCGGTAGAGCTGGAAAAACCGGTGGAAGTTTCCCAGAGCCCAGGCGGCACGGAGGGAGAGCGCGTGGGACACACACTCATCCGCCCGCAGCGCCGCAGTCAGGTACACCAGCTCAGTCGTGATGTCTGTGTGTGGGGGGCAAACACGCAACCAAGAAAATCAGGACATTAAGCTCAATTCTATGCGAGCCAAAATCCAATGCAGAAATATAATGATTGATGAGGAATATCAGGCAGGTGGTAAGTTACCTCCAGAGTTTTTAGTGAAGATATAGTAGAGTAGTCTGTAAGCAGTGAACTCCCCTATGTTCTCTGATGGGTTGTCCTTATACAGGGCCTTCAGCTGCATCTGGCACTGGTTGAACTCTGCGTGGTCGCCCTGGTAACAACGCAAACATTTAGAGAAGAATGCACATCTAGTACGACACCGCACCTTTAAACTCAAATACGAGGTAGCGAAGGGGGACAGTGTATGGAGAGGCCCTCTCACCTTTTCCAGAGCAATGCGTGCATGGCACTCGTATACTTCCACTGTGAACTCTGTACGAACTCCTTGAACCTGAAATGAGAAGACACCTCCTGTTTTCATATCCTCATACAATAGGACTCAAATACCGTGATAGGACAAAGTGCCTGTTCAACAAAACTAAAAAGGACATGTAAACATACCGTGAGGTCCTGTCGTATGGACTTCATCTGTTCACAGGCGTAGGGGTAGTCCTGACGGGTCTTCCAGTGGGCCTTCACGGCCAACAGAGACTTCCTCAGCACCTGGCCAGAGACAGGGGATTAGGAGACAAACATAACACAATCTGAAGGGAGGCCTCAAATAAGGATCCTCTCATTCCACGTGACAGGCGATACTCACAGATACGGGACGCACGGTGGCAGGGTCGGGGGCACAGGTGAGTCTCAGGTAGATCTTGGTGATCTCTTGGCAGGTGCCCACGATGGGGCAGTCGTCCCAGCTCAGGTCCTCCTTGGGCAGCTCCAGGTTGTTGATGGACAGCACCAGGGGCTCTGAACGCATCTTGGTGTTGTGGAAGCGTGCCGCTCGGCTTTGTTTCTTGGCCTCCCGGTGGGGGTCGTGGAAGTCCAGGCCGGCGTTCCCACCTTTCCTCTTCTTGCCCAGGACGGTGGAGTTAGCGTCATCCATGTTTCTGAGAAGAGAAGCCGAAATGTGATCAGCACAATGAGAATCAGGGAAAGGTGAATATTAGTTTGTGGGTGGGTCAAGGCCAATGACTTGAAAGAAGATTTCACCCAAAACTAGCTTTTGGTGTTTGTTTCATTAGTCCATTGTTGATATAGTCCCAGAATGTTCTGCATGTCGGCAATCAAGTTTTCAAGATGTACCACTTTCAAAATACAGCCAGTATGACGCATTTTGCCCGCATTTTGCAGTTTGGCATAATTTGATGCAAAATGCATAATTCTGTCTATATTTCTGTATTTTGAAAGTTGTATATCTTGAAAACTTGATTGCTGACATGCAAAACACTTCGGCTGGAATTTTTCTTTAGGCCAAAACATGTTTATTTACCTCCGTCCTCTGTTGCCTCTTCCGCCCCTTCCTCGTCCCCTCTCTCCACCCCCTCTGCCTCGGTCCCTGTCGCCCCCACGGCCACGCCCTCCTTTCTGGTTGCGCCGGGGAAGCTGGGTTCGGAGGTCACTGGACATGCTGCTGTCCGACTGGGACTCAGAGTCACTGGAAGAGGAGGATATTACAACATAAAACTACACAGCATACTTTCTCTTTTTAGAGTGGCTATCATTATACTATATTAAGGGGAATATTTGACCTATAACAAAGCAGGTTGGGACAAATAATACACGTAGCCAATTATGAAGGGAAAAAAACAAATCACTGGACTAACTCAAAACACACACACACAGTCTCTCACCTGCGTCTATGTCTCTGGCCATTGCGGTCCCTGTGTCGGCTGTGGGAGGGAGAGGGGGAGCGAGAGGAGGAGCCTGAGGAGCTGGATGAGGGGCTTCTCTGGGAGAAGACGTTCCTGTAGTGCCCCAGCCTGGCCCCACCACCCCTGCCACGCGTAGCCCCACCACGACCCACAGAACTCTCCAGAGTCCTCTGGGTGGGTACAGCCTCCCAGCGAGACTGCTTGGCCTTCAGTCTGGACGGAGAGAGAGGAGAGAAGGGATTAGGATGACTAGCACCTCTTGATAGAGCTTAGGCATTTGGTCTCCAAAAGGGGATTTGGGCTTTCTAAGTTCGGTGAAACATCGGGCCAAGTTCGGCGGGCGGTGAAACATCAGCCAGACGGTGAAACATCAGCCAGACGGTGAAACATCGGGCCAAGTTCGGCGGACGGTGAAACATCAGCCAGACGGTGAAACATCAGCTAGACGGTAAAACATCAGGCTAAGTTCCTAGACAGTGAAACATCAGGCTAAGTTCCTAGACAGTGAAACGTCAGGCTAAGTTCCTAGACAGTGAAACATCAGGCTAAGTTCCTAGACAGTGAAACATCAGGCTAAGTTCCTAGACAGTGAAACATCAGGCTAAGTTCCTAGACAGTGAAACATCAGGCTTTTTCAAGAACTGCTCCACTCACTCAGGCAGAGGCTCGCGGTCCCAGTCGATGGTGTAGGCAGACCCATCCTGTAGTCTTTTCTGTAGGACCTCCTTCAGCCCCTTTTCGGTGCGGTCCTTGTCCTCCTCATTCTCACAGGCTGTGAAGCAGCGCTGAACATACTCCTTCATCGCCTGGGGCCAGTCCTGGGGCCTGAGGGAATCATTTTTATAATCAGCACTGCAACAGTAAATCAGGGGGAAAGGAAGTACTAGGGAGTACTAGGAGTTTGGGAGTACTAGGTCAATTTGAAGTGACTAATTATTAATTTGAGAAAGCGTGACATGGTATTTCTGAAATCTATTGGATGCAGATTTTAAACCCCTGTCATCTTCTGATCATGAGTAGAGATACTTCATTCTTCCCCAGTAGGTATTAAGGATAGTAAAGACAGATATATTGATGTCATTAGTAGCTGTCTCCTCACCGTGTCTGGGCACCGCCAGGTGCAGCAGGAGCAGCAGCTGGGGAGGAAGGAGTAGCAGCCAATCCAGTGGGTTGTTCCCCAGGAGGGAAACTCTGATTGGTCATGACATAGGGTCGCTTGGGAATGTTGAACTTCATTGCACCTGCTCCAGGTGCCTCTGTGGAAGACAATAAAAAAGGCATTGAAACAAAGACAACACCAAGTGATGGGAAACAAATACAAAGATAAACTGACAGGAAAAAAACATGCTTGAGACACCTGAAAACACACACACAACTCAATACCCTCACACACACTTACGTTTCATGCGGTGCCAGAGCTGCTGTTGCTGTGGCAGTTGTTGTTGATGGTTCTTGTTTTTGCTGGCCTCTCCTCTCCCAGCTCCTGGTCCATACTGACCCTGTCCTTGTTGCTGGTGTTGGTTGTTATTCTGCTGCTGCTGGTATGAGTTCGGAGTCTGGTAGCTCTGCCCATAGCTGGGCCTGCCCTGGTTGTGGTTGTAACCTCTCATCTGATTGGGATCGTTGTTGGGGTAGGGCATGGGATTGTAGGAGTTCTGCCCTGGAGGAAGGGGGTACTGGGAGTTGGGAGGGGAGGGATGGCTGGGGGAGGGGGTGGGGGCTGCTCAGAGCTGTTGGGGCTCTGGGGGGTGGTTGAGGGGCAGCAGGAGGAGGGGGTTGGGGCTGAGAGGGGTAGCTGGAGGACTGGTCATCCATCACGGGCAGGGATGGAGGCTGGGAAGGTAGGGACAAATAATAGATGGGGGAAAAGAAACTTGTGAAAGAAAAGTAATAAACTGCAGAGATTCCAAAACTTCAAACTGAGAATATCTCAATATGAAAGGAGAACTGCGGAGCAAAACATTCTAACTGCAACAGACTTCAGCTCCAGACATATTCTTAGTGGGAGGATTACATTATGCTGAGACGCGAGGCACCGGGTAAAGGCCCGTTACGTCATCGGGGAGGGAGGAGCGTCCTTCTCAAAAACGAACAGTAATCTGTGCCCCTTCTCAAAACGAACAGTAATCTGTGCCCCTTCTCAAAACGAACAGTAATCTGTGCCCCTTCTCAAAACGAACAGTAATCTGTGCCACTCAGTAATTTTGTCAACAAGGCAGCATGACGCATTGACCTATCAACAGTGTAGGGTTGTACCTGACAGTGTGAGATAATTAGGGATGCCTGTCAGGGTAGAAATAGAACATTATTCAAATGCCAGTCATCAATAACATCTTAATTCATACGTTTGATTCCTGGCACACTTTTGTCCGGAAATAGAAAGTCATTTTTACACAAATGCCTGGCATTGGGGAATCATCAAATTAATGATTCATAAACTGCAACAGAGGAAGAGTGAAGTAAACTTAAAATTTGATTGATTTAAGTAGCAACAGCAGCAGTTTTCTGATGGTTACCTGTCCAGTTGGAGTGGTGGGAGAAGGGTAAGGTCCTGGAGGTACACCATACTGGCCCTGAGGAGGATAGCCACCACCACCATACTGGAGAATCAGAGGAAAACGTACTTCAAATATGGTACTGGCTTGGCTTGTTCTGTCGGTGTATCATGTGTTAACAGTTCATCGTTTTTTTAGTCACAAAATGCAGGTTTTGTAATGTGTAGGCTAAATCTAACAATTCCAATTCCTTATCTTAATGCTATAGTGCATAAAGCCGGCATCAGTGTCGGGGAAATCATTACCAAATCAAATCAAATCAAATTTTATTTGTCACATACACATGGTTAGCAGATGTTAATGCGAGTGTACCAAGGACTATTATCATAACAGTTCATCTGAAATGTGGAGGGTGCAGAGGATATGTACACGTACGGGGCCCGGCGCCATGGGGTAGTAGTAATTGTAGGGGTAGGTGTACCCAGGATACGGCTGCTGCTGGTTCTGTTGGTACCACTGTTGGTAGTACTGCTGCTGTTGCTGCTGCTGTATGGCTGTTGACTCAGTTACTACAGGCTGAAACTGACCAGCCTGGAAACACAAACAGACAACTACTAAGTGATGAGAGATTAAATCAGAATGAAAGCCTACTCATCCATTTTAATCATATTCGGGTAAAAAGCCAGGAAGACCTGGGCCTGTTTCCACAAAGCCTCAGAGTAGGAGTGCTGATCTAGGATCAGTTTAGCCTTTTAGAATCCTAATCAATAAGACTACATACAGAGGTTGAGACCTGATCCTAGATCAGCACACTTACTTTGAGACACTTTGTGGATACCAGATCAGACGGTTGTGTGTGTCAGAAAGAAAAAAATGGTCCATGCTGTTCAGCTCGCCAAGTTAAGATAACTGTTGAGGTAATATACACTGCTCAAAAAAATAAAGGGAACACTATAATAACACATCCTAGATCTGGATGAATTAAATTTCTTATTAAATACTTTTTTCTTCACATAGTTGAATGTGCTGACAAGAAAATCACACAAAAATTATCAATGGAAAGACTGTCACGTCTGTCACGTGCTCAGTGTGAACCTGCTTTCATCTGTGAAGAGCACAGGACGCCAGTGGCGAATTTGCCACTCTTGGTGTTCTCTGGCAAATGCCAAACGTCCTGCACGGTGTTGGGCTGTAAGCACAACCCCCACCTGTGGATGTCGGGCCCTCATACCACCCTCATGGAGTCTGTTTCTGACCGTTTGAGCAGACACATGCACATTTGTGGCCTGCTGGAGGTCATTTTGCAGGGCTCTGGCAGTGCTTCTCCTGCTCCTCCTTGCACAAAGGCGGAGGTATCGGTCCTGCTGCTGGGTTGTTGCCCTCCTACGGCCTCCTCCACGTCTCCTGATGTACTGGCCTGTCTCCTGGTAGCGCCTCCATGCTCTGGACACTACGCTGACAGACACAGCAAACCTTCTTGCCACAGCTCGCATTGATGTGCCATCCTGGATGAGCTGCACTACCTGAGCCACTTGTGTGGGTTGTAGACTCCGTCTCATGCTACCACTAGAGTGAAAGCACCGCCAGCATTCAAAAGTGACCAAAACATCAGCGAGGAAGCATAGGAACTGAGAAGTGGCCTGTGGTCCCCACCTGCAGAACCACTCCTTTATTGGGGGTATCTTGCCAATTGCCTATAATTTCCACCTGTTGTCTATTCCATTTGCACAACAGCATGTGAAATTTATTGTCAATCAGTGTTGCTTCCTAAGTGGACAGTTTGATTTCACAGAAGTGTGATTGACTTGGAGTTACATTGTGTTGTTTAAGTGTTCTCTTTATTTTTTTGAGCAGTGTATTATACCCAATAACAAGCGTCTGTGAGATTAAAGCTAGGTCTACACTACACTATTTTGGCTCCGATTTAGCTGTCCCAAACAAGTTTTTGAGATTGGAGATAAAATCTCCATGTCATTGCCTACACGGGGCCCGTGGCTGTCGCAGTCGTTTAATGTGAGCGGGTCAGAGACTCAAATCTGGAAAATATCGGGACGTCTGGGATTGCTCAAAGACGAGATCAGTAGCCTACTGATCTCTGTAGCCATCAGTAGCCTACTGATCTTGTCTTTGAGAAATCCCAGACGTCCCGATATTTTCCAACATGTTTGATTTTATCGGAACCAAATCTGCAATGTTCTTGTAGTGTGAGATATGCAACGACAAGTTGAGAACGATGATCAGCAATAGCCAATGAGAGCCCGCCAGAGAAGCCAGTCAGATGACTCTTGAGCAGGAGCGATGACTACTACTAGTATGTGTTTGTACTTGCCTTTAACCAAAGCGTCAAATTGTTTAAAGCTCTGAAGCTCACAAGCAATGTTATTTAATTAAAAACGTAAGATAGATATTTCAAATTTGTATGGGAAGCTTGAACAACAAAACGTTTTTCAGGCTGCTTTGAGCCTCAGTTCATAGCTATGTTAAATGTAATCACATCATTGTTATTTTGGCAAGACAGCATGGTAAGGAGAATCCTCACGACCAGGTCAACAATCTTGTAGTGTGTGACCCCGTCTGTGCCACATCGTTTAGTGTGCGCACCACTACGTTGGCAAGACAAAAAAACCTACAGAAAAGACAGTCATTTAATGTTAGAGGCTCGGCGATGTTAGGATTTTGAAAGTTGTGCAGTGTCCACCCGGATTTTTTTTTAAGGGGCACTGTTACTATGCCAATAATTGCAACAATTAGACCAGCATTTAATTTAAAAATGGGGTCACGGGAGAAACTCTAAAGGAAAAAAAAGTGCTACGTTCATAGAACCGGGGTTACGTCAGCAACTTTGAGTAGCTGCTAGATGGGGTTGTAATAAACCGAGCGGCTTCATTTTTTTGACTATAAATATGGCTCTCTTTTGGAATGGTTTAAGCTGCAAAATATTATGGCCCCATCACTGAAACAGAAACCTCAGGAACATATGTGTATTCTGTTTCACTCTACAATGCCCACAAGTCGCGCAGAACTAAATTAGAACAGAATGGACGAACAGGCACTAAATCAGACTGGGGGGAAAAGAACATCACTAGTTAGATTTCCATCCAATTGGCAACAGATTTTAATGCGAATATTCTAAAATCCACAAAGAAAATATGCTAATTTTCCCTCCAGTGGTGTGTTTCCACCAAACTGACTTGTTTGAGAAATCTGTGCTTTATGACGGTGCACACAAAATGTAATTTTTCACTTAAGTTTTCATATATCTAATAAAAATGGACCTTTCAGTGTGTTTTCATTGCATCTTCAACTAGTTTTGTCACAAACTGTTTTGTTAAATAGCACATTTTCCTATTCTGGTCTTGGCACATGCACTCTAGCCAACAGCTTGCAGATACAGTGCAGGTAGGCTGTCCAAGTAGGATAGTCCACATTATTATGGATATTTGTATTTGTCAAACAGCAGTCAAGCATCGATCATGTCACCAGAATAATTCCCTCGATATTTACTGTAAAGGAGCATCAAGCTCATAGCGTGCACTTTCATAATTTACTTAATCTGTTGCCAAATAAACTGCATGGTTTCCCGAGTTGTAGTGGGCGGACCACACACCATATCATTGCGTGACTCCAAGTTTTCAACCTATGATTGGCCAACAAGCTTATTTGACACATCAAATAGTGTTTTTTTACACTCAAAGACCCAAAAAAAACGACTGAACAACGAAGCAGCACAGCAAGTGAAAGAAATAGATTTAGATTTACTGGTAACGGGGACATAGGTAGGTAAATGCCAAGAAAATATATATGTGTGTGTAACCTTTATTTAACTAGGCAAGTCAGTTAAGAACAAATTCTTATTTACAATGACAGCCTATCCCGGACGACACTGGGCCAATTGTGCGCCGCCCTATGGGACTCCCAATTACAGCCGGATGTGATACAGCCTGGATTCGAACCAGGGACTGTAGTGACGCCTCTTGCACTGAGATGCAGTGCCTTAGACCTCTGCGTCCATGTGTGTGTGTTAAATAGTTAACTGTACTAGAATGCTTAAAGGCAGCAAAAATGTTAAACATAGGATATCAGTATCGGCCAAAAATGTCATATCGGTGCATCACTAATTAAAAGCTTATTTGACTCCAAATAGTATTATTTGACGCGCATCTTTATTGACACGCAAAGACCCAAACGATGTTCCAATAGTACGTTGTGAAGATAATATCAGTGACGCTATTACTGGGTAACTCCGGTAGGGCAACATGTGTACCGGTGCTCGACCAGTCGGCGAAAGTCAACATCACCCACGACAGAGAACAGTTGATTGTCAAGGGCAATGAATTCCATTATCTTGGCGTAAATGGATTTCGCCTTTGAGTTCTCTCTCGGAAATGTTCTTACTCTTTCAAATGACTGATGGACTTGTTGACTGCTCGATCCACACCAGCAGACATTGTTGGCTAGGTTAGGAATGCTGTGTTGCACGTGTAGCCCAAAATTTTAACGTGGCGCCATTATGTCATATACCTACGTTATATAGGTATGCGCATCAGCTTTGACATCGGTTTTGCACAACGTAGTTAAACTAGACTTTGGGCCGATACCGATGTTGCCATTTTTAGCTAATAACATCCGATTCCGATATGTTCACCAATATATCGTGCATCTCTAGTCAAAAGTACTGTCGGACTGATTTGTAATAAACTGTCATAGCCCCAATTAAAAAGTGAACATTTGCCGTTGATGGCATAACGTTTCTTACATGGTTGGGTGGCATTTTTATATATATATCAAAATGTGTTGTGGGCCAAAACAGTTCAGAAACCCCTGAATTTGACAAATAGAACTGCCATCTGCCAGATACAAAACCCCTTCCTTAGCAGAACTTCACTTCATTATCGTAGGTAACGTGCCTTACAGTAAGAAAACAAATGCATCAAAGAAGCAAAACACAGACATATGCAAACACACACCTGTGCTGTGGTTCGGTTGGCCTGAGCGGTCTTGGTGGCGCTCTGGGTCTTGCTAATGGAGGCCAGTGCCTGTCTGGCCTTCTCCCACTCTGGGTTTTCCGAGACTGTCTGGCCCTCTGGACCTTCTGCTGCGTCATACGACCTACAACAGACATGTGACTGTCAGTCATTCAGTATGGAAACCAAACAAATGTCTGATACATTTAATAACATGACCAAGTTTTAGGTTTGTTAACTTGGAAGATACTACCACCAAAACAGCAATATTTACAGTACACCAATTCTTTAATCAAGAGATAAGATTGATTATTTTTGGAAATGTGTAACTACACTGAACAAAAATATAAACTCAATAATTTAAAAGCTTTTACCAAGTTACAGTTCATAAAGGAAATATTTTTTATTTAACCAGGAAAAGCCCATTGAGACCCAGAGTCTCTTTTTCAAGGGAGACCTGGTCAGGAAGGCAGCAGCAATCAATACATTACAGAATTAAAACATAAAACAATACAACATGATCCAGCCTTCAAATGCATTTACACTCCTCTGGAACAGTCTCCCATCAAAATGTAAAATTCATTCAGTGGCACTAATTTATCTAGATAAAGCATGGATTGTAGACTTTCATGCCTCTGGTGCACAAGACGAGAAGGCAGTCTTGCCAAATAGTGTAAATGTCCTGGGGACTTTAAGTAGCAACCACCTAGCAGGCCGGGTATGGAAACCGCTGGTTAAGAGAATGTCAAGAGTGTGCAAAGCTGTCATCAAGGCAAAGGGTGGCAACTTCGAAGAAACTCTTAATATAAAATATCTTTTGATTTGTTTAACACGTTTTTGGTTTCTACATGATTTCATGTGTGTTATTTCACAGTTGATGTCTTCACTATTATTCATCACTGTAGAAAATAGTAAAAATAAAGAAAAACCCTTGAATGTGTAGGTGTGTCCAAACTTTTGACTGGTAATGTATGACTATCTGCATATAGATGCAACTTTGCTGGTTGCATCCCATTTCCCAGATGATTAATAAAAATTGAGAACACCACGAGCTAAAACGGAACCCAGCAGCTAAAATGAAATAAATGTATTAGGTCCTAATCTATGGATTTCACATGACTGGGAATAGAGATATGCATCTAAAAGAGGCATGGATCAGAAAACCAGTAAGTATCTGATGTGCACAGTATTTGCCTCATGCAGCGCAACACATCTCCTTTGCAGAGTTGATCAGGCTGTTGACTGTGGCCTGTTGTCCCACTCCTCTTCAATGGCTGTGCGAAGTTGCTGTATATTGGCTGGAAACGGAACACGCGGAAATACTCGTCGACCCAGAGCGTCCCAAATATGCTCAAAGGGTGACATGTCTGGTGAGTATACAGGCAATAGAAGAACTTGGACATTTTCAGCTTCCAGGAATTGTGTATAGATCCTTGCGACATGGGGCCGTGCATTATCATGCTGAAACATGAGGTGATGGTGGCTGATGAATGGCACGACAATGGGCGTCATGGTATCTCTGTGTATCGAAACAGTCATCAATAAAAAGCAATTGTGCTCGTTGTCCATAGCTTATGCCTGCCCATACCACAACTCCACCGCTACCATGGGGCACTCTGTTCACAACGCTGACACCAGGAAATCACTTGCCCAAATGACACCACGAAAATAGATGAGCTTCCCCTGAGACAGTTTGTGCAAGCCCAGTTTCTTCAGCTGTCCGCTGTTCTCAGACGATACTGCAGACGAAGAAGCTGGATGCGGAGATCCTGAGCTGGCGTGGTTACTAGAGGTCGATGGATTGTAACGAATTGCAAAAATCGCTGAAGTTGGAGACTTTTATCTCCCTCACCAACTTTAAACATCTGCTATCTGAGCAGCTAACCGATCGCTGCAGCTGTACATAGTCCATCGGTATATAGCCCAGCCAATTGACCTACCTCATCCCCATACTGTTTATATTTATTTACTTTTCTGCTCTTTTGCACACCAGTATCTCTACCGGTACATTGCAGCTGTACATAGTCCATCGGTATATAGCCCAGCCAATTGACCTACCTCATCCCCATACTGTTTATATTTATTTACTTTTCTGCTCTTTTGCACACCAGTATCTCTACCTGTACATGACCATCTGATCATTTATCACTCCAGTGTTAATCTGCTAAATTGTAATTATTCACCTACCTCCTCATGCCTTTTGCACACAATGTATATAGACTCTTTTTTTTCTACTGTGTTATTGACTTGTTAATTGTTTACTCCATGTGTAACCCTGTGTTGTCTGTTCACACTGCTATGCTTTATCTTGGCCAGGTCGCAGTTGTAAATGAGAACTTGTTCTCAACTAGCCTACCTGGTTAAATAAAGGTGAAATAAAAAAATAAAATTGTAAAAAATCGGAATGGCCGATTAATTAGGGCCGATTTCAAGTTTTCATAACAATCGGAAATCGGTATTTTTGGACACGGATTTGGCCGATTTTTTTTATACACCTTTATTTATACACCTTTACACTGTGTCACCAAGATGGCATAGCAGTCAGATGTCTTTTGTCCTCGTCTTGTCCCATATATATATATATATATATATATATATATATACAACTTTCTTCGCATACCTTTTTATATGTATTTTTTTATTTTCCATAAACTGAACTTCAAAACTCTCCTGCAACCCACCTCACCAATTTTTTTTTCCCACCAATTATTTACCTCAAATCTGTAATCCTCCATAGAAGCTAACCAGAAGCTAATCAGAAGCTAGCCTGAAGCTAATCAGAAGCTAGCCTGAAGCTAATCAGAAGCTAGCCTGAAGCTAATCAGAAGCTAGCCTGAAGCTAGTTAGCTTCTTTACTGGCTAATTGTTAGTATTCAGCTAACCACGGTTTGTGGTCATCAGCTATCCTTTAGCTCGAAAATTTATCGCCAGTTTTGTACGGCGCGGCTCAGACTGGAACTTACCGGACCTATTTTTCTCTCCATGTCCCCGGATTTCAACCGCAAGCTCTGGACATTTATACCTGGATCTCGCAGCTAGCTAGCTGCTATCCGTGTGACTATCGGCTTACGTCGATCCCGGAGCAAACATCAAATATTTTGGAGCTAGCCAGCTGAAGAGTTCCATCAGCCACTCCTGGGCTACAATCACCTATCCGGACCCGTTTTACTGCCAACGCGGAGCCCCACCGGGCCTCACAACTGGTCTACCGACGTTATCTGCCTGAGGGAGTTATCCATCTGGCATCTCCGTTGCGACGCTACCTGAACGCCCATCTGCGGCCTGCTAATCGTTAGCCGTCTTATCGGCTGCTATCTGAATAGATCTATCGGACAATTTTTTCTCTTTTTTCATGGGCCTCTATAACTATATCAATTTTTTTTGCGAATTGGATTGATCCCCTCTACCATATGGAACCCCACTAATCGTACCGACGGAAACGCACAAGGTGGCTAAAAACAGACCTCCATCCTATGCTAGCTTGCTACCGATGGCCCGGCTAGCTGTCTGAATCGCCGTGACCCCAACCAACCTCACTACTCACTGGACCCTTGGATCACTCGACTAAGCATGCCTCTCCTTAATGTCAATATGCCTTGTCCATTGCTGTTCTGGTTAGTGTTTATTGGCTTATTTCACTGTAGAGCCTCTAGTCCTGCTCACTATACCTTATCCAACCTAATAGTTCCACCACCCACACATGCGATGACATCTCCTGGTTACAATGATGGTTCTAGAGACAATATCTCTCATCATCATCACTCAATACCTAGGTTTACCGCCACTGTATCCACATCCTACCGCACCTTTGTCTGTATATTACACCTTGAAGCTAATTCATCGCCCCCAGAAACCTCCTTTTACTCTCCGTTCCAGACGAACAATTCTCATTGCTTTTAGCCGTACCCTTATCCTACTCCTATTTTCCTCTGGTGATGTTGAGGTGAATCCAGGCCCTGCAGTGCCTAGCTCCACTCCTATTCCCCAGACGCTCTCTTTTGATTACTTTTGTAACGGTAATAGCCTTGGTTTCATGCATGTTAACATTAGAAGCCTCCTCCCTAAGTTTGTTTAGCTGTGTCTGAATCCTGGCTTAGGAAGACCACCCAAAATTCTGAAATTTTCCTTCCCAACTACAACATTTTCAGAGAAGATAGAACTGCCAAAGGGGGCGGTGTTGCAATCTACTGTAAAGATAGCCTGCAGAGTTGTGTTCTACTATCCAGGTCTGTACCCAAACAATTTTAACTTCTACTTTTAAAAATCCACCTCTCTAAAAGGTGGATTTCGTCTCAAGTATCTCACCGTTGCCGCCTGCTGTAGACCACCCTCTGCTCCCAGCTGTGCTCTGGACACCATATCTGAACTGATTGCCCCCAATCTATCTTCAGAGCTCGTGCTGCTAGGCGACCTAAACTGGAACATGATTAACACCCCAGCCAGCCAACAACCTAAGCTTGATGCCCTCAATCTCACACAAATGATCAATGAACCTACCAGGTACCTCCCCAAAGCCATAAACACGGGCACCCTCATAGATATCCCCATTGAGACAGTGTCTGTGCCTCGACCTAGGGTGGGCAAAACTAAACATGGCGGTGTTCGCCTTAGCAATCTCACTAGGATAAAGACCTCCTCCATTCCTGTCATTATTGAAAGAGATCATGATACCTCACATCTCAAAATAGGGCTACTTAATGTTAGATCCCTTACTTCAAAGGCAATTATAGTCAATGAACTAATCACTGATCATAATCTTGATGTGATTGGCCTGACTGAAACATGGCTTAAACCTGATGAATTTACTGTGTTAAATGAGGCCTCACCTCCTGGCTACACTAGTGACCATATCCCCCGTGCATCCCACAAAGGCGGAGGTGTTGCTAACATTTACGATAGCCAATTTCAATTTACAAAAAAAAAAAGACGTTTTCGTCTTTTGAGCTTCTAGTCATGAAATCTGTGCAGCCTACTCAATCACTTTTTATAGCTACTGTTTACAGGCCTCCTGGGCCATATACAGCGTTCTTCATTGAGTTCCCTGAATTCCTATCGGACCTTGTAGTCATAGCAGATAATATTCTAATCTTTGGTGACTTTAATATTCACACTGAAAAGTCCACAGACCCACTCCAAAAGGCTTTCGGAACCATCATCGACTCAGTGGGTTTTGTCCAACATGTCTCTGGACCTACTCACGGTCACATTCATACTATGGACCTAGTTTTGTCCCATGGAATAAATGTTGTGGATCTTAATGTTTTTCCTCATAATCCTGGACTATCGGACCACCATTTTATTACGTTTGCAATTGCAAAAAAAATCTGCTCAGACCCCAACCAAGGAACATCAAAAGTTGTGCTATAAATTCACAGACAACACAAAGATTCCTTGATGTCCTTCCAGACTCCCTCTGTCTACCCAAGGACGCCAGAGGACAAAAATCAGTTAACCACCTAACTGAGGAACTCAATTTAACCTTGAACAATACCCTTGATGCAGTTGCACCCCTAAAAACATTTCTCATAAGAAACTAGCTCCCTGGTATACAGAAAATACCCGAGCTTTGAAGCAAGCTTCCAGAAAATTGGAACGGAAATGGTGCCACATCAAACTGGAAGTCTTCCGACTAGCTTGGAAAGACAGTACCGTGCAGTATCGAAGAGCCCTTACTGCTGCTCGATCATCCTATTTTTCCAACTTAATTGAGGAAAATAATAACAATCCGAAATTCCTTTTTGATACTGATAACTAAAAAGCAGCATTCCCGAAGAGAGGATGGCTTTCACTTCAGCAGTAATAAATTCATGAACTTCTTTGAGGAAAAGATCATGATTGTTAGAAAGCAAATTACGGACTCCTCTTTAAATCTGCGTATTCCTTCAAAGCTCAGTTGTCCTGAGTCTGCACAACTCTGCCAGGACCTAGGATCAAGAGAGACGCTCAAGTGTTTTAGTACTATATCTCTTGACACAATGATGAAAATAATCATGGCCTCTAAACCTTCAAGCTGCATACTGGACCCTATTCCAACTAAACTACTGAAAGAGCTGCTTCCTGTGCTTGGCCCTCCTATGTTGAACATAATAAACGGCTCTCTATCCACCGGATGTGTACCAAACTCACTAAAAGTGGCAGTAATAAAGCCTCTTGAAAAAGCCAAACCTTGACCCAGAAAATATAAAAAACTATCGGCCTATATCGAATCTTCCATTCCTCTCAAAATGTTTAGAAAAGGCTGTTGCGCAACAACTCACTGCCTTCCTGAAGACAAACAATGTATACAAAATGCTCCAGTCTGGTTTTAGACCCCATCATAGCACTGAGACTGCACTTGTGAAGGTGGTAAATGACCTTTTAATGGCATCAGACCGAGGCTCTGCATCTGTCCTCGTGCTCCTAGATCTTAGTGCTGCTTTTGATACCATCGATCACCACATTCTTTTGGAGAGATTGGAAATCCAAATTGGTCTACACTGACAAGTTCTGGCCTGGTTTAGATCTTATCTGTTGGAAAGATATCAGTTCGTCTCTGTGAATGGTTTGTCCTCTGACAAATCAACTGTAAATTTCGCCGTTCCTCAAGGTTCCGTTTTAGGACCACTATTGTTTTCACTATATATTTTACCTCTTGGGGATGATATTTAAAAACATAATGTTAACTTTCACTGCTATGCGGATGACACACAGCTGTACATTTCAATGAAACATGGTGAAGCCCCAAAATTGCCCTCGCTAGAAGCATTTTTTTCAGACATAAGGAAGTGGATGGCTGCAAACTTTCTACTTTTAAACTCGGACCAAACAGAGATGCTTGTTCTAGGTCCCAAGAAACAAAGAGATCTTCTGTTGAATCTGACAATCAATCTTAATGGTTGTACAGTCGTCTCAAATAAAACTGAAGGACCTCGGCGTTACTCTGGACTCTGATCTCTCTTTTGAAGAACATATCAAGACCATTTCAAGGACAGCTTTTTTCCATCTTCGTAACCTTGCAAAAATCAGAAACTTTGTCCAAAAATGATGCAGAAAAATTAATCCATGCTTTTGTCACTTCTAGGTTAGACTACTGCAATGCTCTACTTTCCGGCTACCTGGATAAAGCACTAAATAAACTTCAGTTAGTGCTAAATACAGCGGCTAGAATCCTGACTAGAACCAAAAAATGTGATCATATTACTCCAGTGCTAGCCTCCCTACACTGGCTTCCTGTCAAGCCATGGGCTGATTTCAAGGTTTTACTGCTGACCTACAAAGCATTACATGGGCTTACCCCTACCTATCTCTCCGATTTGGTCCTGCCGTACATACCTACACGTATGCTACGGTCACAAGACGCAGGCCTCCTAATTGTCCCTAGAATTTCTAAGCAAACAGCTGGAGGCAGGGCTTTCTCCTATAGAGCTCCATTTTAATGGAATGGTCTTCCTACCCACGTGAGACACACAAACTCGGTCTCAACCTTTAAGTCTTTACTGAAGACTCATCTCTTCAGTGGGTCATATGATTGAGTGTAGTCTGGCCCAAGAGTGTGAAGGTGAACGGAAAGGCTCTGGAGCAATGAACCGCCCTTGCTGTCTCTGCCTGGCCGGTTCCCCTCTTTCCACTGGGATTCTCTGCCTCTAACCCTATTACAGGGGCTGAGTCACTGGCTTACTAGGGCTCTTTCATACCGTCCCTAGGAGGGGTGTGTCACTTGAGTGGGTTGAGTCACTGATGTGATCTTCCTGTCTGGGTTGGCACCCCCTTGGGTTGTGCCGTGGCAGAGATCTTTGTGGGCTATACTCGGCCTTGTCTCAGGATGGTAAGTTGGTGGTTGAAGATATCCCTCTAGTGGTGTGGGGGCTGTGCTTTGGCAAAGTGGGTGGGGTTATATCCTTCCTGTTTGGCCCTGTCCGGGGGTGTCATCGGATGGGGCCACAGTGTCTCCTTACCCCTCCTGTCTCAGCCTCCAGTATTTATGCTGCAGTAGTTAATGTGTCGGGGCTAGGGTCAGTTTGTTATTTCTGGAGTACTTCTCCTGTCCTATCCGGTGTTCTGTGTGAATTTAAGTATGCTCTCTTTAATTCTCTCTTTCTTTCTCTCAGAGGACCTGAGCACTAGGACCATGCCTCAGGACTACCTGACATGATGACTCCTTGCTGTCCCCAGTCCACCTGGCCGTGCTGCTGCTCCAGTTTCAACTCTGCCTGTGATTATTATTATTTGACCATGCTGGTCATTTATGAACATTTGAACATCTTGGCCATGTTCTGTTATAATCTCCACCCGGCACAGCCAGAAGAGGACTGGCCACCCACATAGCTGGTTCCTCTCTAGGTTTCTTCCCAGGTTTTGGCCTTTCCAGGGAGTTTTTCCTAGCCACCGTGCTTCTACAACCTGCATTGCTTGCTGTTTGGGGTTTTAGGCTGAGTTTCTGTACAGCAGTTTGAGATATCAGCTGATGTACGAAGGGCTATATAAATACATTTGATTTGATCCTAACAGACTTGCCCTCTAAATACACCTCTGCTGTCTTCAACCAAGATCTCAGCAATCACTGCCTCATTGCCTGCATCCGTAATGGGTCAAACAACCTCCACTCATCACTGTCAAACGCTCCCTGAAACACTTCAGCGAGCAAGCCTTTCTAATCGACCTGGCCGGGGTATCCTGGAAGGATATTGATCTCATCCCGTCAGTAGAGGATGCCTGGTTATTTTTTTTTTTAAATGCCTTCCTAACCATCTTAAATAAGCATGCCCCATTCAATAAATTTAGAACCATGACCAACACAAAAACATCCTATGGCGTTCTGCATTAGCATCGAACAGCCCCCGTGATATGCAGCTTTTCAGGGAAGCTAGAAACCATTATACACAGGCAGTTAGAAAAGCCAAGGTTAGCTTTTTCAAGCAGAAGCTATACTGTTACACTGGCAATACTAAAGTACCTATAAGAACATCCAATGGTCAAAGGTATGGGGAATACAAATGGTATAGAGATAAATAGTCCTATAAATACTATATTAACCTCTCTGCGCACCGAACCTGTTTGCGGGATTAAAATCGACAACATACGGTGTTCGCTACATAAATAGTCATATTAAACATTCATGAAAATACAAGTGTCTCATATGGTTCGAAAGCCTAGAATCTTGCTAATCCAACTGCGTTGTCAGATTTTTAAAATGATTTATTGCGAAAGAATACGCTGCGATTATCTGAGCACAGACCCCCATATCAAACTACTTATTCAGCCAGCACTTGCGTAACAAAATCACAGATTGCATTGAAATAAATCGTTTACCTTTGAAGATATTGCTCTAGTTGCAATCCCAAGGCTCATTGTTACACAATGAATGGTCTTTTGTTCGGTTAAATCCATTTTTTATAGCCTAACACAAAACATTTTGTGAACGCTTATCTCGTTGAATTTCGTGTCATTCAATTTGACGTAACATCCAACGTAAAATAGACAGACTTTCCCTGACTTTATCCAGTCATGTTTGGTTTCCTTGCAATCAACTGGTTTGTTTGTAACACAACCAAACCTGATGGGTCATTTTGCGGGACGTATTGACCCGGACAAACCGATTGGAAGACAACAAGTGACGAGCCCATTGTGCACCAATTATATGACCACTGTCTCGTTGATTGACTGTCTTAACACAATGACCACTGATCGTCTTGAAATCTAGCTGGCTAGATAGCCAATGAGCAGAGGTAAACGGCAATATCCCATGATCCTTTGTTGTAAGACAAACCTTTCCATTGAACGCTGGCGTAAGGACCGTTCTTTCGCCATTGCCAATTCAACTGTGAAGGAGCAAAGCTTATTACGCAGAGCAGTATTTCGGTGACTTGCATCTTCAGCTGTTTATCCAACATCATGGCGAATAAGTCAAGGAAAGCTAATTCTAAGACTAGATATACGAATGTAGAAACAATGTTAGAGGAAATTCATCGTGAAAGTGACAGATCTGCTTTTTTAACTCCATTTTGGAGACTGAAACTGAGGCATATTTTTTGAACGGAGAGGACATTGTTTTGGACTGGTATGTTGCTCTCATGCTAATGCCGTTGTTTGAAATTAATATAAAATATTATTTGTGATTGTTTTTACATATTTTTTGCAATATATAAAGATGTAATGAAACGGGTAAAGTACACGTTAGCTAGTCATTGTGAGTGAGTGTCTGTATGAGAACGACCATAGCCTGTCTGTCTGTCTGTGTGTATATATAAAATGGCATTCTGTAGAATTCAAACCATACATCTCAACACAGCCAGCATGCTTCCTCCAATCAGTCTACATTAGAGGGCGCATCAAGGAGCTTGCTGGCTACAGCACTACTGCACCAAGCCCTGTCCCTTCTGCTCCTGCCACAAGTGTTCATCTGCCCAAATATATTTGTGCAGGCATGGATGTGCCTAAGGGCCAAAAGGGCAGAGCATGGAGGCGTTGCTGTGTTGTTTGCAAGATGAATTCTCCCATCACATGCACCACATGCTCAGTGATCCTCTGCTTTACATCAGAAAGAGACTGCTATGGCATCTGGCATCAGCAGCAGAATATTGTCTAGAGTTTTGGCAAAGTTGGTGGGGTTATATGGCAAAGTGGGTGGGGGCTAGGGTCAGTGTGTTATATCTGGAGTACTTTTCCTGTCTTATCCGGTGTCGTGTGAATTTAAGTCTGCTCTCTTTCTCTCCGAGGACCTGAGCCCTTGGACCATGCTTCAGGACTACCTGCCATGATGACTCCTTGCTGTCCCCAGTCCACCCGGCCTGCTGCTGTTCCAGTTTCAACTGTTCTGCCTGCGGCTATGGAACCATAAACTGTTCATTTTTACTCAAGGTGCTGTCCTGTTGCACCCTCTACAACCACTGTGATCTCCACCCGGCACAGCCAGAAGAGGACTGGCCACCCCTCATAGCCCGGTTCCTCTAGGTTTTTGCCTTTCTAGGGAGTTTTTCCTAGCCACCGTGCTTCTACACTTGCATTGCTTGCTGTTTGGGGTTTTAGGCTGGGGCTATATAAATTGATTTGATAAGAGGACTGGGGATCTCCCAAATATTGAAAGTGTGTAAATAGTTACCCATGTTATTTTGTAATTGTGTGTGTGTGTGTGTGTATATATATATATATATAATTTTTTTTCCTCCCATATTTTTTTTTAAATCAATAATTATTTTTTCCCCATTTATTTTTCTCATTTTGGGGAGGGGGGTGTTAGAATACCATTTTGGTATTTTGTGTATAGTTATGTTTCAAAATGTATACCTTCACCAATTTGGCCACATTTGGGCTACTTGTGTGGGACACCTGGGTGACTTCATGATAAATGTCATGTAGCACACTCATTTTGGAAGTCACCGTTCTGAAACTTTGCAGAAGTACTGTTGCCCTCTTATATTTTTCACTGAAATTGTCCCCATCATCCTATCTGAAAGTTTGTTTTATCTTGTTCATTTTAAAGATGATACAAAAATAAAAAATAAAAAACGTATGTTTTTTCATTGTTTAATCTAAACCAGATCTATTGTGTTATATTATCCTACATTCAATTCACACAAACTTCAAATGGTACCAATAATATGCATATCCTTGGTTCTGTGCCTGAGTTACAGGCTGTTAGATTTGGGTATGTCTTCAGGCGGAAATTGCACAAAGTAGGGGGGAGCTCTAAGAGGTAAACTACAACCTAAAACCTCTTACCTTGGAATGTTGAAGTCTCATGTTCAAAAGGAACCACCAGCTTTTATATGTTCTCATGTTCTGAGCAAGGAACTTAAACATTAGCTTTTTTACATGGCACATATTGCACTTTTACTTTCTTCTCCAACACTTTGTTTTTGCATTATTTACACCAAATTGAACATTTTTCATTATTTATTTGAGGCTAAATAGATTTTTATTGATATATTATATTAAGTTAAAATAAGTGTTAATTCAGTATTGTAATTGTCAATATTACAAATATAAATGTTTTTATTTATTTAAAAAAAAATGTATTTATTAAATCGGCCGATTAATCGGTATTGGCTTTTTTGGGGGCCTCCAATGATCGGTATCGGCGTTGAAAAATCCTAATCGGTCAACCTCTAGTGGTTACACGTGGTGTGCGTTTGTGAGGCCGTTGGACTTAATGCCAAATTCTCTAAAACGACATTGGAGGTGGCTTTTGGTAAAGAAATAAACATTAAATTCCATGGAAACAGCTCTGGTGGAGATTCCCTTAAAACGTGACATCTGTGGCATTGTGTTGTGACAAAACTGCACATTTTATAGTGGCCTTTTATTGTCCCCAGCACAAGATGCATCTGTGCAATGATCATGCTGTTTAATCAGCTTCTCGATATGCCACACCTGTCAGGTGGATGGATTATCTTGGCAAAGGCAAAATGATGACAAACAGATGTAACTTTTGCACAAGATTTTAGATAAATAAGCTTTATGCGCACATGGAACATTTCTGGAATCTTTTATTTTAGCTCATGAAACCAACACTTTACATGTTGCGTTCATATTTTTGCTCAGTGTATATGAATACATTTTAGTAAGGTAACCTGTTGAATGAGCATCTCAGTTGCTTGAGCATGGCCCCTGCCACACACTCAAAATTCGAAGCCTTCCATTTCTGTGGCCCCTAAATAAAATGGGACATTCTCATCGATGGGAAATAAATGTGTCTCTTAACAGAAGGTATGTTGAGCGAAGCTCAAAATAAGAGTGCTTTGACTCCACATGAAGAATAGCAAGAACCCCTGCTAGTACAGAATAAAGCAGTCATCGCATTGCCCTGCCTATATTTAAGAGACAGTAACTTTTCTGACAACTAGCTAGACCATTTCCAAATCTTATACAAGTGATTCAATGACAAGTTAGACAATACTGCCCAAGCCTTGAGAGAGTAGCTCAGCTGCCCGGTCCGGAATCAACCAATTAGCCCTATTACACCAGTTCATGATGAACCATCGTAGACATGAAAATCGTGTTGATACTAGAAGTTGTTGTGACCCGGCCTGGAAGATAACTTGGTGAGAGTCTTGGATTGATGTTACTGGACTGTGACCCAGATAGCTAATTACCTTGTCAATCAGAACTACGTACTACATAGTTGGTGGTATTTGCTAGTACAGAAGCCTAGCCGATACGAAGTTGCAGGAAAGTAGGAGTTAGCTAACGTTAGCTTACTGGCTAATTAGCGTCAGCTAGGTAACGTTAGTTACGTTAACTAACAGAACGAGAAGAACTCTGCGAATCGCAGGCTTTCTTCGGACGTTGTTAAATGTCAATGTCTAGCTATAATACAGGTCAAAATAAAGTGAGAACATATTCGAAAGCTCGATATGATTCACTTGATAATTTTAGATCTTACCAGTTAGCAGCTGGAGCTGTCTGGGTCGTATTCGCCGCCATTTTGCCACCGAGATAACTAGCTAGCTACAGTACCAATCTAATAGAACGTCGTCGGCCAGAAGACCCTAACGTAAACAAGAAAAATTAAATTACAATATACAAGCAAAGTTGGTATTTTACACTACCATCCACTACTTCTCAACAAGACCGTCTTTAAATTTAAGGAAAAAAACACACTATAAGGCAATATCTAAACGTCGAATAATGCCATTTTCACAAGAACAACCATAGCTGCAATGGATCTTCAACTGAAAAACAAAATGGCAGTTGCATTAGATATGGAACGTATGCCTCACCTTCCGTTTCCTTTGCCTCGCCTCCTCTCATTGGAGGAAAGTACTTACCTACTTTGTTCCTAAGATTTCAAAGTTTTGCCTTCTTATTATCACTTCTGCTACTACTTGCGTAATACAATTATTGTTGTTAAACACGGTAAAACCCTTGATGTTGCAGAATAATATTGAATAAAACGTTTGTTTTTATTCTACTGGTGAAAAGCTGTTATAAATCAAATATATATATATATATAT
Organism: Oncorhynchus tshawytscha; assembly: GCF_018296145.1. Lineage (NCBI taxonomy): Eukaryota > Metazoa > Chordata > Actinopteri > Salmoniformes > Salmonidae > Oncorhynchus > Oncorhynchus tshawytscha. The sequence continues at coordinate 4,977,887 of NC_056431.1, forward strand.
ATATATATATATATATATATATATATAAAATATATATATATATATATATATAAAAAAGACTCTTCATCCTCCACCACACAACTGTCAAGCAAGGTGAATGTGATAAGATAGTCTCGACCAGGGATAGGCAACTTTGATGGGGGTGGGGGCCACAAAAAAATCTGAACTCATCATGAGGGGCCGCAGTAGCTCACTGCTCTTTGTACCCAAATCCATACCCACACGTGCAGTCAGAGCCAGCCATAGCCTTTTAGGGGCCCTAAGTGAGAGTGGCTGGCCCCCCATTCGGTAATTCGACCATGATTACTACAAGTTTAGATAGCTGGCTCGACTAATTTACCAATCTAAAAAAATGTTATCTGACATGAGCTAATTGAGTGACTGTGTAGTGACTGACATAACAAGAGAAAAACTGCTGATTCACAACCAAAAATTGCACCTTGTGTGTTCTACTATTCTAACTCTAAACAGTAATTCGAGACCCTGACAGAATTCCTGAATTAAAAATATATTATAATATATTATTATTACGTTTTAGGAAATTGATCCTCGTATAGCCATGGGAAGTAGGTATGCTGAGTGTGTCCCCTGAAAAATCTGAAAGTAAAAAATATTAATATAAAAAAATTCTCACAAAAGTTATATGTTTTAATGTCACATCCACAAGTATGGTAAAATGCCTTTCTTGCAAACTCAAAACCCAACAATGCAATAATCAATAACAATGTATTAGTATTTTTTTTTAAACACACAAGAAATAAGAATAAGAAATATGAAATAGACAATAAAATAAGTAAGTAAGCATACTACATACAGGGAATATTTTTAAAAGTCAGTTCAAATAACATATTTACAATGTGCAGGGATACTGGAGTGATGGAGGTAGATATGTAAAAGGTTAAGGTGACTAGGTAACAGGGTATAAGATAAACAGAGTAGCAGCAACTTGTATGTGAGTGGGTGTGCAAGTGTGTGGAGTCTGTATAAATGTCTGTGCATATTATGTATGAGGCAGGGTAGCCTAGTGGTTAGAGCGTTGGACAAGTAACTGAAAGGTTGTATGTTCAAATCCCTGAGCTGACAAGATACACATTTTTTGTTCTGCCCCTGAACAGGCAGTTAACCCACTGTTCCTAGGACATCATTGAAAATAAGAATTTGTTCTTAACTGACTTGCCTAGTTAAATAAAGGTTAAACAAATGTGTGAGCAAGCAAATTATGGAGTTAGTGTGTAGGGTCCTGTGAATGTGCATAGAGACAATAAAGTCAATAAGGTTAACTCAGATAGTCCATGAAGCAAGTTTGTTAGCTATTTATCAATCATATTGCTTGGGGATAGAAGCTGTTCAAGAGCCTGTTGGAGTTAGACTTGATGCACCGGTACCACTTGCTGTGCGGCAGCAGAAAAAAATAGTCTATGGCTTGGGTGGTTGGAGTCTAATAGAAGTGCACTGGGCCTTTAGCCCACTGGGCCTTTCCTAGTTCTGGATACATGGGCCTACAAAAGGGGACTGCCAGTTGCCCATCCCTGTTCTAAACTCTGGTCTACATACAGCCAGTTCAATTTGAATATTTGACTTGGGTCATAGCAGCATTGTTTGCAGTGTGCAAATTATACTGTGACATTCGGGGGTCTCTATTTATTTCATGGGACCTCCTATGTGTGCACACACAAAAAAATGCATGGGCCTAATAGTAAAGACATGATATTTAACTGTCTGTTTTTTATTTAGCAAGAACACAACCAGTCTTGATGTTTTCATCTTATTGTCAAACAAATCACTTTAAAAAAGTAGGCTACCTGCGCATGTTCATCCACTCAAGCATCGAAACAATGCACTGTGCACTCACGCAATTTGATGAATCTGTTACAAAACACCAAAAAGTGTAATGACAGTCAGTGATTGTCTTTGGGTCTATGCTCTTGTAGCCTGAATTAATACATTTTTTATAAAAAGAAAAGTTGGGACACCTGAAAAGGGTCTGAGATACAGGACTGTCCGGAGATGACAACCCGTACTGGGCATAGATGTCAATTTTATTGAATAGTTTGAGGTATGGCCTTGTCTCAGAGGAATGTGCCTCGGAGCCAGATGCTGATGATGGGTTGGTTGCCCTATGCAATAAAAAACAAATCTGTGAAAGTTTTAAGGACTTTGTTCAAAAACCTCCAAATAGCCTATAATTTACATTCTCAGAACGACAATAAAACCTCCTACGAAAACTTAAAGGGAACCATACTAAAACGCTCTCAGAGCCTCCTTGCAAACTTAAAAGGTAAGTTCCCAGAACAGGCAAAATGTTCACTTCTGTTCTTTTTAAATAACATTCTTAGAATTTTCTTTGAACAATACTAATGTTTTCTTGTGGTTTTTATGGAACGTTTTCTTAATGTTCTAAGAACATGAGGAAACCTGCACAAAACCTTATGCTGACGTACAGAAATTCCCACAGAAGATCGTTGTTTCTTAATGTTCTCCGAACGCTTTGAGAACATGACTTTAACCAGTTAAATGTAACTAAATCAATCAGAAAAAATTATGTAAGCCCCAAAAGTAATTATTTATCATGAGAGGGCCATAAACAATAACTAGAAGAAAGATTTAAATCTCACCTTTCTGGTTAAAATAGCTGTAAATTGCTGCGATATTGTCACTTTTGAGGACACAAGCTCAAGTACACAGTACAAATATGATAATAAATATTACATATTTTATGTGATGTATTTCCTATTCAACAAAACTGTATGAAGAAGGCTTAAAATAAAACTACTAACTATAAGATTCCACCTTCCTTGTAACTGTGAAATGCATATTTGTATGTTTAGTGTTAGAGAAAATGTGCATATTTTCTAAAGGTCTCTCTTGATCAAAACGTCTTCCCCCATCGCTGTGAATGTATCACAGAGCTCTAGCTTAGCTTCCTAAACTCGTTAGGAACTCGCCTTTCATTTCATATTAATCTTGTCCGTCATTTCATTTGAAACATTATGGGGTTAATGGCTAGGTCATGTCACCCGAGACAGAAATCCAACTTCTGCCAGATAAGAGCAACTAATTATATATTTTTTATTACTGAGCAAATTCTGATTTCCCAACGGACTCTATTCTATTTATGAGGTGATGTATGGCAAACTGAATAGAGCACAGGAGAGGTGAGTAATATGGCTTAATAAACAACCCCCCCCTGCTGTTCCCTCTATTTCCTGCCCTGCACCTCGACTGCTGCAGGATATAGGTCTTTTCATACTCACAACCCTAGGCACAGTGTCTTCGCAAAACACACACACACACACACACACATAAATGGTCGGCAAAGGAGGATATCTTATTATTGTATAATGTGTGTGTGACACAGAGAGATAGAGATAGAAAGCAAGGACTCAGATGCAATATCCTTTGTCAATATTTAAATGAAGTTAAATAAATGTTCAATAAAATTGTTTTAAACATTCCCATAGGCACTCATCAGTGTGACCACAAGCACCTCCACTGGTTCCTGTTAGTCTACTGGTTCATCCAGGTGTTGTATTTGGGACTTGATGGGTAGTAGAAGACACTTTACTTTTCCCTGATTGAATTCAATTCCCACGGTGTGCCATTCAATTGAACCTTTGGACACATCCTCCCACAGCTATGTAAACCTTGGGTGACGATATCCCACAAAACAGTGAGTCACTTCCATGCCTCATCATTGTGTCATTCCCTGAAGTATGAGTGATATGGGGCTGAATGGGGAGGAAGATGAGAGATAGTTTCTCCTGTCCCACAACAAACAAAAGGTCTTCCTACAGCAGCAGGCAGAATTCTGATTACCTAGATCCAGGATTTCCTCAAAGTCCCCTTTCAAGAAGGATAATAGCAGACTGATCCAAATTAGCAAGAGGAACTGAGTGTTAGACCCCACAGGCAGTGCTCTCAAGGACAAAGGATGTCCTAGAGAGCAACTGACTTGCCTGACAGCATTCCCAAAAAGGGAGGAATTATAGCCAATTTCTTACACCCATAGTAATGTACAGGAATGACACCAACCTGACTGGCTGAGGGAGAGAAAAGATTTCTCATTAATGTAGCCTAATTATTTGTATTTTATTTATTTAACTAGGCAAGTCAGTTAAGAACAAATTGTTATTTACAATGACGGCCTGCCCTAGACGACGCTTTGGCCAATTGTGCGCCACTCAATCACGGCCGGATGTAATACAGCCTGGATTCGAACCAGGTTGGATAGTGAACCAGGTTAATGCCTCGGAGATGCAGTGAGATGCAGTGAGATGCAGTACCTTAGACCGCTGCGCCACTCGGGAGCCCCTTATGCTACACACTTGTAACAAAAACCTTGTATCAAAAACATTTAGTTATTGATTGTTTGATTATGTGTGGACTCGAGACCCCGTCATTCTCCCTCCGTAAAACACTCCCTAATAAAATATCGCGTCACTTCCTTGCCAATCCCTTAGAAAAAGAAATATTAGAAAAGGCCGAACGACGCTGGAAAAGAGCGAGAAGAAGCCAGAAGAGAAGATAAAGAAGAAAAGCCCGATGAAAAGAGGGATAGTGAGGCGGGAGGAAGCGAAACACGAGCGTAATCAAAGTAAGTTTCCCATACTTTTTCTGCTTTGGAAACACTCCACTCAGAAACTTGATCGGTGGAGCGCAAGTTTTGCCCTTTTCCCTCCCCATTGACATCACTCATTATGGCCTTCCATAGACTACTACTGCTAGGCAATCTATATGATACGTTTTAGAGTTCAATTCGCAGACATTTGCTATTTGTTGAAATGGGGTCCTGAGCTATTGGCTGGCAGTAAGTTTGACATGATGTAGTCTGCCTTGCCGCATAAAAGCGATCAGTTTTATGAGGAGTTGTTGATTTTGCTTTGATGAGGCAATATCACTTGCAAGAACAAGGGGACGCACATAGGGACTAATTAACTTTCAACCGCTTACTGTTTCATCCTCTGATGGAAGTTATTGGTAAATAGTAAACAAAGGACAGTAATGTCAGACTGCTTTTTAAATGTAGGCTACCTCATTGTCTTTAAAAGCTCAGTAGCACCGGTTTGTGCCCATTTTCAATATAGTTTTCAATTCAATGGAATAGGGAATCATTGTAATTGCTTTTAGTATTTCCCTATATAGTGTTTGTCTGTGGCTTTAAAGTCCCCTACCCCGAGGGAAGGAATCCAGGCAGAAGTATGTTTCACTTGCAAGTCCCAGCATGGCCTTGGCATAACTATCAATGCCAAAGACTCGTTGGTTTCTCACACTCTTGCACAACAGTGATGTTTTCATGTAGGCCTGTCATGACAGGTCACTGTATATAAGACCATAGAAGTCTCCCCTACAGTGACACTAATCAAGGGAAATGGCCCCTCAGTGACAGCTTGGCTCAGGCCCCTCATATTCACTTTCAACCTGTTATCTATGTTGACAGCCTAGAATGGACTTCTCTGTTCACTGTAGGTTTATATACTGGCAAAATACCTTTTTGTGAAGGTATTTTATTTCTGTTATGTGTCTTCTAAATAGGTTTATTGAGTTGATATTTGTCTCACACTGACTGAACTTGGCTGAGTGTCCGCATAAATAGATCACGTCAAAGTAAGAACATCAAGGTAGTTTGTTAGTTTCATTTAGTCTGCCATTTTGTTTTCTGATGCATAGAAGTGTTTCGTGTTGATGTGTTGTCTCACCCAACTGGTTTTCTTTTCTCCCCGTCTCTGGCCTCTTTCTTTATTTCTGTCACTCTTTCATTTTCCCCCATGCTCTCTTCTCTACACCACTTTTTCTCTCCCTCTGTACCCCATCTTCTCTCCCTCTGTACCCCATCTTCTCTCCCTCTGTACCCCATCTTCTCTCCCTCTTGCCTCCTTTCTCCATAATTCTTTCTCCCTCTCTCAGCTGTCATGCCACTCCACAAGTCGGCCCACAAGGCGCCTCGCCTGGACCCCACCATGATCTCAGCTCCGCTGGGGGACTTCCGCCACACCATGCACATCGGGAGGGGAGGAGATGCTTTCGGTGACACCTCCTTCCTGGCTACCGTCGGCCCCAGCCCTGACCCTGGGTCTCCGGGTGCCACGGCAACAAACGACTCAATGGCGCCCGTTGATTCTAAGACGCCACTTAACCACACTGATGATGTCACAGATGGCTTCGGAAGCACACTGAACAGTGAGCTTCAGCATTCCGAGTCGGTGTCGTCTTTCACACTCGATATGGATTTCGACCTGGGCCCATCCATCATGGGTGATGTGCTGGGGGTGATGGATGGACTGGGGCTGGACTCAGACTGGACTAGGACTCGCGCTAATGAGGAAGACGTCTTCAGTCCAAGCAAAAGTCTTGTCGTTGAAGTGGAGAATTTTAAAATGGCGGTGGAGGATCAGTCTGTCAGCATAAGGAACGAGCTGAATGAGAAGAAGCTTTTAGGGATCGAGGAGGATGAGGTGGGAGATGGAAGGATAATAGAGGGGACTGGAGGGATCAAGGCCAAAGGCCAGAGGCCGAAGGTGAGATTCAGCGACAAACGAGAGGAGATAATTCGCCAAGCGTCAGAGGAGGAAGGTCAGGGGTTAGATGTTGAGGAAGAGTGTGTGAGTCCCACCGAGGAAGAGCGAGAGAGAGGGAACAACATCATCAGTGTGTCAATCGCGGGAATAGAGGTACAGCCCACCAATCACAAGGCGGATTCACCTTCCAGTCCCGCCTCCTCACACAGCTCAGAGTATGAGGGTGTCACCCCATTGGACAGGAGGAGGGTTGACAACTGTCACTCAGAGACTGATTCCGAGGAAGAGGAAGGGGGAGACAATGGACGGGGCTACACATTTGAAGATGAGTTTGATGATGAAATCGGCCTGTAAGGTGCCCTGTAGCACTCTTATGTCAATCAGTCAGAGGATAAAATGGTTCCTCGTTGGTTGTGAACTATGTACAGTTTACTTCCTCTATGCATTCTGCAAATTATCATTCAAAACTGAGGTTTAAGCAAAGCTAAGTATTTCAGAACAACAACTGGATATTTGAAGAGTCTCTGTTGAAATGTTTTTGGGACCAAATTGCTCCTTTGGATCCTCAGTCATAGACATGCAGTTAGTAAACAGTTACTACAGGAATCCGTTTCATTGAATCAATCTTATAAGCTCCAATTAATGGACAGAAAACATTTGACCTTTGAAATAGCCACCTATGTATTGACATCAGATTTGAAATGCTACATTTTTAACAGACACTGTACTTCAATTTATTATGTCTCAATTGAAAATACAAAGAATAGCCTAGTATTGTTTTAGGCCAAGCAGGTTTTCAGTGAATAAATAGCCTAGTTTGCAGCACTTTAATTCATTTCAAGAAACTGGAAGCTTTACTGTTAAATCAGTGCTCAGTAAAAGACAATGACAGTTTTTAAATGACCATGATTAAGGCAAATTGAAATGTTTTAACTAACATGTTTTAGTTTTTACCAGGTCAAAGGTATTTCTTAAGAGAAAGTGCATATGATACAGAAAGACTAGTATCTTATGCTGAAGGTGCCTTAAAGGGAGTCGTTGTTCATATCCCTGTGCTTTAACTCACCATAGCCATGTCTTCCTTCTTTATGTTGTATTTTCATATCATGTATGGCTCAGAGCAAATTGCTTTGTCTGTTTTAGCATTGCATCTTAATGCTCTTTAGAAACAAACTAAATGAATCAGCCTTTTATGACAAATATATAATTATTTGCCACCTGTTTCTCCACCTAATTAATGGAAAGTTTTTTTTCTGAGTGATTTTATTGTTAAATGCCACTGGGTTATTCCACAAAATGAGTCCTTTTTAGGTAGTGTAACTTGGTTAAAAATATATACATATTTTAGCACATTTTCAACTTAATAAAACATGTTTTCCCATTTCGAGGTTACATAAATAAATAAAAATACTATAACTGCCAAATAAAGTAACAGGGTTGACTGTAACAGGGTTAATGATTTCATCTTAAATCAGCCATAAATCCCCTTGTGACAGGGGGAATGGAAGCTTGTTGCGTGCAACAGGGAGGGGCAATTGAATGCCAGGTTCACAACATTTTATTACATTAAACATTATTAGCCTGTAGAAATGGGGTAGCAGGGTTGACGAGTTAAAGCTCAACCCACTCAGTTTTCCACCACAACACCAGAAAATGTCCAAAAAGAGTAGAACCAGCTCACCTGCGTTTGCACTAAAAATCTTCTGAGGTCAGTGCAAAGAGGGACATGTCAATGCTGAATTTTGTTCATATATATATATTTTCCATGTGGTCTACTTCGTTTAATATAACAGGCTTTAAAAATCCAATATTGGTGCACAATTTCTACTTAAAATATCAAAGGATACAAAAGCAACTAATTTCATGGAACAACCCTACTCTGTTTATGGATACCTCATTTTAAGAATTTCCTCTTATTTAGAGCTTTAATATCTATGGTGTTTTCATTAAATAAATCTGTCATTCCTATTTTTTTTTAAACGGTGAACTGTTCACATTCCAATATTTTAATTTCTCAAGTCAGAATTTTTCTGACCTAAATTACATCCAATGTAGGCCTATTTTAATTTTAATGCATTTAGCCTGTGTAGTCAATTACAAAAGTTCTTAGTATTGATTTGAACAACCACTGACAATCTCTGAAATCTCATGTTTTGAATTTCAGTTGCAAAGCATGTATGACCTATTTAATGCTTCTTTTGGACCAACATTGTACAAGGGGGTTGGGTTAAATGCATTCAGGTGTACAACTGACTAGGTATCCCCCTTTCCCCTTACAAGTAATGCTGTAGGGAGAAGAGGAGGGGGTCTGGAAAGAATTGTCTCTGGACATGTTCTTTATCTCGTGATGGATCCTCTTGGATATGCTGGTTACTTCAATAAACATATTTCCTTACAGCGTAATGTTTCAGCAAAGTGTTTCCTTGTGTCAGTGTACTCATTAACTTATGTGGAAAGATGGCAGGAATATGAATGCGAGAATACACTCTCCTACATCTGTATTTGGACAGGGATGCCAACCTTTAAAATGTGGCTATATTCTCCAGCATTTCGGATTTGAGATCATGTTTCATATGAAGTGACAGGACAGAATGTCCCCTTTTTATTTGAGGGTATTTTACTGTTTAGAAATGAAAGCACTTTATAGATCTAATCCTGATAATACCATGATTAAGAAAAATCATTCATGAATAATGAGTGAGAAAGTTAGGCTCCAACAAAGCATGCAAACCTGTCACCATTACCAATAATGGGGGAGATGATCTTTATCCCTCTAACTTTCTCACTCATCATTAACAAATAATTTATGATTATCTATAATCATGGTAGCATTCTTAATCATGTAGGTGTTCACAAACACCTATTCTTACGATAAAAGTGTCTCAAATGACAACATTATTCACCATTCACTTCCTATTGGACAAACATCATCCGAAACACAACCTAAACTAGCTGTAAATAGACCCCTTTCTGTGTTTACAAATATCGCCGCATGAGGGCGCTGTGCGCAAGCTGTGCAAATTGGTGGCAGATAAGGGGGAGTTCTCATAGAACACCAGCAAAAAAATCTAGCTAACAACTGCTGCATCCAAAATTAGTTATTTTGCAATGATCCCAACCCAAATATAACCTTAACGACTGTTCAAGCAAGAATCAAAACGTAATTGTAAGCGTATGAGAACCCCAAAAAGTTATTTTGTTTATAAGTAATAAAAACGTAAATCTAGGGTATATCGAATGGGCAGATGGCGATGGCTTTCTTATTGCCGCCAAGAGTACTGCGCATCTGTGCATGACGTCAGTGTGTCGAGTACTGGAAAAGGGTCTATGCATCCAAGAAGTTTGTAGTCACAAGCTTGATGTAGTTAGTGGTCATGTCAGAATACCCATACTTGTGTCCTAATAGGCAGTGGTCTAAAGTACTAAAGTCGTTTTTTGGGGTATCTGTACTTTACTTTACTATTTATATTTTTGACAACTTTTACTGTATTACATTCCTAATGCAAATAATTAACTTTTTACTCCATACATTTTCCCTGACACCCATAAGTTACATTTTGAATGCTTGGCAGGACAAGAAAATTATCCAATTCAAACACTTATCAAGAGAACATCCCTGGTCATCCTGGTACCTCTGATCTGGCAGACTCACTAAATGCAAATGCTTCGTTTGTAAATTATGTCTGTTGAGTGTTGGAGTGTGCCCTTGGCTATCAGTAAATAAAAAAAATCAATGGTGCCATCTGGTTTTCTTAATATAAGAAATTTGAAATTATTTATACTTTTACTTTTATTTTTAAAGTATATTTTAGCAATTACATTTACTTTTGATACTTAAGTATATTTAAAACCAAATACTTTTAGACTTTTACTCAAGTAGTATTTTACTGGGTGACTTTCACTTTTACTTGAGTCATTTTCTATTAGGGTATCTTTACTTTTACTCAAGTATGACTATTGGGTACTTTTTCCACAACTGCTAATAGGCCGTTTGAGTATGCCAAAAAAATATACAATTTTATAGTATGTTACGTTTCAAAAATCGAGTATACTTTAAATGTGCAGATGTCATACTCATTTCGGCTTTGACAACAGCTGATAATCAATAGGGATGTGCTACCGAAATGATTCAATAATGTGAAACCATGCAGTCCAGCATGACGCATTCTCAGTATGCGAAAATAGAACGTTTTATATTATGTGAATTTTCTTAAATCGTGTATGGTTTAAATGCTAGGATGTTATGCTAGTTTTGGCTCTTCATATTTGTAGAATTCGATGCACACTTTTCCGCATTGGAAGAGGTGGGCTGCGAGTGATAAGCCCCTAGTTCTCTTCCAACAAAACTAGGCTATCATTAATTGGGAAGATAGCTAATAGCAAGCTTCTGCGGCAACCTAGTCTTAGAACATTTCATATGACTCTGTATGTAAATCCGGGACACTCCATTTAGTATATGCTACGTCTAGTATGGTTACATAAGACAGATGGTTACTTAAGTCAAAAACAAAAGGAAGGTGGTTGGCGGATAACGTGAACGTCTAGCAACCCAAAGCAATTTTCAACTACCTTTGAGCTACATTGCAACTACTTAGCATGTTAGTTAACCCTAACCTTAACGCCCAGACTAGCTAATGTTAGCCAAGCTAGAATTCGTAATATATCATACGTTTAGCAAATTCGTAAATTATGTAATGGGTAATGCACATCCAAAAATGAATACATACAATACGAAACGTAACATCGTTCTAAATTGAGTGTCTCATTTGTAAATACAGAATACTACAAAATGCTCTGAGACCAGGTTGTTTGCGGTGTTCAAATGCCGTTTTTGTTCTTACAATGATCACGAGTATCGCATCGTAGACTAGTCTTTTTTTCTCCTTAAAAACTACGTGGATTTCTGTTTTCTCATTGAAAGTGTTTCTTGTTCTCTTGGCCTTAGTCAGCGCTTTTAAACTAAATACTAAACCATCTTTTGATTTGTGATGTGGCTGTGTTATTGATGTCATATTAATCAGGCCTTTTGATTTGTGATGTGGCTGTGTTATTGATGTCATATTAATCAGGCCTTTTGATTTGTGATGTGGCTGTGTTATTGATGTCATATTAATCAGGCCTTTTGATTTGAACATATGGATTGTTTTAGTGTTGTAGGCGTGGCTATCTATTTCATTAATGGATCAAGCCTCAGCATTCATTCTGATCTCGTTCCCAATGATTAGTACTTTAGTTTATTATGGTGCTGTCCAGCAGTTCTGAATTTGCATGTGTAACGGATGTGAAACGCGGTGCGCGCTAAATAGCGTTTCAATCGGTGACGTCACTTGTTCTGAGCCCTTGAAGTAGTAGTTCCCCTTGCTCAGCAGAGCCGCGGCTTTTGTGGAGCGATGGGTAACGATGCTTCTGTTGTTGATGTGTGTAGAGGGTCCCTGGTTCGCGCCCGGGTATGGGCGAGGGGACGGTCTAAAGTTATACTATTACACATGCACCCAACTGTCCACGTTTTATGTGCAATAGTCAGTTGATTTGAACATTTTAAACGTTTGTGTGTACTACTAGGCTGTTTGATTTCATTACTATATGTTACAGCACTTTGTTGAAATGAAACCAAATTAGTTTGTCTTCAGTCCTTAAATAGGATAGATGAGCTATATGGTCTACTACAGTGTAGGTCTAATGTGATAGTCTTCCTATAACCAGCCTGAGTAGGCCTATAACTCTTATTCAGAGTTTAGAGAAATTAATCGAATTGAAAAATAGCTATTATCAGGCTGGTTAATGCAATGCATGTCTGTTGAATTTGGAAAAAATCCACCCACACTCTGCCCCGCCCCACCTACTCAGCCAATCAGGAGCCGCTACTGAGTTGCAGCTGTGGCATACTGCATACTTTTTACTAAACGGTACATGCAAAAAAGAATGTGAAAGTGAGGGAATAGCATGGAGTTTAAGTATGTAGTACGCTGGTATGGGTATTTAGAGAAGACCACTGTGTGCATATTACAGCTCTGGAAAAAATTAATAGACCACTGCAAAATTATCAGTTTCACTATTTATAACTATGCTTTTGGGTAAAATTAACATTTTTGTTTTATTCTATAAACTACTGACATTTCTCCCAAATTGGTCCTCCATCCGCACCTTGATTGACCTGGCTGTGTGGCATGGAGCATTGTCCTGCTGGAAAAAAACAATCCCCAGAGTTGGGGAACATTGTCAGAGCAGAAGGAAGCATGTTTTCTTCCAGGACTACCTTATACCTGCCTTGATTCATCTGTCCTTCACAAAGACAAATCTGCCCGATTCCAGCCTTGCTGAAGCACCCCAGATCATCGCTGATCCTCCACCAAATTTCACAGAGGGAGAGAGACCTGGAAAGGAATACAAGCCAGTGTCTCGTACCCACTGTGAAATTAGGTGGAGGATCGTTGATGTAAGGAATGGTTTTTCCAGCAGGATAATGCTCCATGCCACACAGCCAGGTCAATCAAGGTGTGGATGGAGGACCACCAGATCAAGAATGTGATCAAGAAGAAGGATGGCCATCAAATAAAGCAAAGCTGCTTGAATCTTTGCGCCAGCAATGGCATAAAGTCACCCAATATCAATGACTGGTGGAGAGCATGCCAAGACACATGAAAGCTGTGATTGAAAAAAATCTGGGTTGTTCCATCAAATATTGATATCTGAACTCTTCCTAAGTTAAAACATTAGTATTGTGTTGTTTAAAAATGAATATGAACTTGTTTTCTTTGCATTACTCGAGGTCTAACAACACTGCATCTTTTGTTATTTTGACCAGTTGTCATTTTCTGCAAATAAATGCTCTAAATGACAATATTTTTATTTGGGAGAAATGTTGTTAGTAGACTATAGAACAAAACAAAACATTTCATTTTACCCAAACACATACCCATAAATAGTAAAATCAGAGAAACTGATCATTTTGCAGTGGTCTCTTCATTTTTCCCACAGCTGTATATAAAAATACCCTCACATAAAAGGTGACACTGTACTAAACCCTTTGATCTAAAAGCAAAATATTAGCATCACTCTAGAAATACAGACATAGGGGGGTGTATATTAATGGAAATGAATAGCTCATTATTTCATTCCTTCATGTCAACCAACAGTCATTTTGTTGGGTTGAGAAAAAAATATACACCAAAACAGTAATTTGGTAGTGTTTTATTTTGAACATGTTGGTACACATGCTACTTGTGAAGGCTAGAAGGAATAACATATATGCACAGTACATGGTAAATGCATGCCAACAGAGCAGAGGGGACTGAGAAGTAAAAAACACAGGCACACTTAGACCCTCACACACACACACACACACACACACACACACAACTATACAGAGATGGTCCTGAACACGTTGAAGCCTGACAGAGCAGTAGAGACCATCACCCCGGGTATCTGCGGGTGCCAATGGATTTCCTTGACCTCTGTCTGACCCTGGTGCAGGAACAGCAGCTGGGGGGGCAGGTCCTTCACCCCCCCCTCCCTCGCACCCACATCACTTGACTCTACTGATAGGTCCCATTGGCTGACCACGTCGTCCGCTCCAGAGGCGGCGAACACGCTGGAGTCCACAGGGTTCCATTCTACTGATGTCACTGGCGCGCTGTGCTGCTTGAAGTTAGCCACCGGCCGGCCCGACTGAAAGCACAGGTAGATAATATTACGGTTTAGCATAATCTCTCCTCACTTCTGTTGTGAGCATTCTGGTTTAGAATAACTGAATAACTAAGATCTGCCTTGTCAAACACACACTGACCCCAGACCAGTCCCATGGGCGACCTCCCAAGGGTTCTAAAGCGCAATACTAGTCAGAACATGTAACCACTGTTGATGTGGTGCTCCTCCAGCTCTTCAGGGTAATATCAAATCTCTATAAACCTCGAAGCTATATATATATAAATAAATAAATAAAAGAGGGCCAGTGTGTGGGAGCCAACTTTTCCTCTACATTCCACCTAAATGTTGAAATGCCATCATACAGGATAGGACATGATTACTGTGGGTGTAGAGGAGAAGGGGTGGGGGAGACAAGAGGATTTATCGCACAAACTACCTGCCCTCCAGGACACCTACAGCACCCGATGTCACATGAAGGCCAAAACGATCATCAAGGACAACAACCACCTGAGCCACTGCCTGTTCACCCCGCTATCATCCAGAAGGCGAGGTCAGTACAGGTGCATCAAAGCTGGGACCGAGAGACTGAAAAACAGCTTCTATCTCAAGGCCATCAGACTGTTAAACAGCCATCATTAACATTGAGTGGCTGCTGCCAAAATACTGACTCAAATCTCTAGCCACTTTAATAATTAAAAATTGGATGTAATAAATGTATCACTAGTCACTTTAAACTATGCCACTTTATATAATGTTTACATACCCAACACTACTCATCTCATATGTCTATACTGTACTCTATACCATCTACTGCATCTTGCCTATGCCGTTCGGCCATCGCTCATCCATATATTTATATGTACATATTCTTATTCATTCCTTTACACTTTGTGTATGAGGTAGTTGGGAAATTGTTAGATATTACTGTAAGTTCAGAACTAGAAGCACAAGCATTTCGCTACACTCGCATTAACGTCTGCTAACCATGTGTATGTGACCAATAACATTTGATTTGATTATTGTCCGATGCACAGAAAACACAGGTAGAGATTGAAGGCAGTGTGTGATTGTCCAGCAGCAGTGGCATGCAGTGAGGATGAATCTGTTAAGGGTGTTGGGACTGCAGCCATTTTAAACCCAAACAAACCAACCCAGATGGTACAATAATCATGCAAAGATGGCATTTACAGTATTTGCATTGCTTCCATTCCTTTCTATGGGTTTAATATTTTACAGAAAATCTTTTAAAAAATACCTTTGAGAAAATTGCAACCATCCTGGTATTCCTGTTTAACCCGGAAATGCTATTTAAAGTTGCAGCTAATGTAGAAGAAAAAGCTGTGTACATTTGCAAATACTGTGCAAAATCATATGTGAAGAATGCAACAAAGATGCAGAATCATCTGGCTAAGTGCATAAAGTTCCCTCAGCGCTCACAACAAGCAACCATTGACAAAAGTCCCTCTACTTCTGTTCGAGGTGAAAATGATGAATCAGACACCTTACCGATAGCAACAGCTCATGGTCTTCCTGGAATCATGTTTTTTTGAGTCAATGGAGGAACGTAGTCAGAGAAATGCTGATGAATGTCTTGCTCGAGCTGTGTATGCAACTGGTTCCCCTCTGATGCTCACAGGCAATGTGTCTCGGAAGAGATTTCTGAATGTTCTTCGCCCAGCATACACCCTTCCAACCAGACATGCTTTATCTATTAATTTGCTGGAAGCAGAGCTCAACAGAGTTCAAGTGAAGGTCAAGCAAATCATAGAGAAAGCAGACTGTATTGCGATCATCTCTGACGGGTGGTTGAATGTTCGTGGGCAAGGAACAATTAACTACATCATCTCCACCCCTCAATCAGTATTCTAAAAGAGCACAGACACGGGACAATAGAAACACCGGTCTCTACATTGCACTACATGAGCCGAAGGCAGCCAATGACCTTGGACCACAGAAGGTATTTGCACTGGTGACAGACAATGCTGTGAACATGAAGGCTGCTTGGTCTAAAGTGGAGGAGTCCTAACCTCACATCACACCCATTGGCTGTGTTGCTCATGCATTGAATCTGCTCCTCAATGACATCATGGCACTGAAAACAATGGATACACTCTACAAGAGAGCCAAGGAAATGGTTAGGCATGTGAAGGGTCAAGTTATAGCAGAAATCTACCTCACCAAGCAAAGTGATAAGAATAAGAGCACCACATTGAAGCTGCCCAGCAACACTCGTTGGGTTGGTGTTGTCATCATGTTTGACAGTCTCCTGGAGGGGAAGGAGTCGCTCCAAGAAATGGCCACATCACATCCTGCCGATATGGACAGCCCCATCAAGAGGATCCTTCTGGATGATGTATTTTGGGAGAGGTTGGTAACAGCTTGAAACTCCTGAAACCTATAGCAGAAGCCATTGCACAGATTGAGGGAGACAATGCCATCCTGTCTGATGTTCAGACTCTGCTAGTGTAACAACCCTGGGTTTATAAGCGCAGAAATCGACTCTGCCGCACGAGCATGCTTTTGTGGCACAGTCAATAGCGCGCCGGACCTCGGGCTCAAAGGTCGAGGGTTCGAGACCTGCTCCCTGCTGTTTCATTATACTAGCAGATGTAAGAGAAGAAATCCGTACTGCCCTGCCCCCTTCCTTGTTGCTCCAAGCAGAGGAAACTGCAGTTCTGAAATACATCAAAAAGCATGAAGACTTCTGCCTGAAGCCCATACACGCAGCAGCATACATGTTGGACCCCAAGTATGCTGGCAAGAGCATCCTGTCTGGTGCAGAGATCAACAAGGCCTATGGTGTGATCACTACCGTGTCTCGCCACATTGGCCTGGATGAGGGCGAGGTTCTTGGCAGTCTGGCGAAGTACACTTCCAAGCAAGGGCTTTGGGATGGAGATGCGATATGGCAGTCGTGCCAACATATCTCATCAGCCACCAGGTGGAAGGGACTTTGTGGTTCTGAGTCTCTTTCCCCTGTTGCCTCCATCATGCTCCATATCCCACCATCATCAGCCTCTTCAGAGCGCAACTGGTCCTTGTTTGGGAACATACACACCAAAGCACGCAACAGGCCGACCAATACAAGGGTTGAAAAATTGGTGCCATCCGGGCAAATTTTAGGCTTTTTGAGCCTGACAGCGAGCCATCCTCAACAAGGTTGGAAAGTGAGTGAAGATGAGGCCTCAGAGTCTGATGTTCAAGATGTAAACGTTGATGAGGTCCAGGGAGAAGACATGGAAGCCCGAGAGGAAGACAACCAAAGATTTTGTTTCTAGAATATCCTTTTACAGATGTATATTGAAAACATTTTTGGTTCAAATGGATCATTGGGGACCATTCAATATTCCTTTTCTTTTGTTGTTCAGTGAAATCATTCCATGTTAAGAGTCAACTCATTTAATTAAAAGTTCAATTCATAACTAAATCATTTTTAAAATTTCTATTGGAAGTATTTCATAATTTGCAATTATGTCTACTTATGATAAGGTAAAAGGTTTATGTTTCTGTCTCCATATGATATGGAAAATACACTACTGTTCAAAAGTTTGGTGTCACTTAGAAATGTCCTCATTTTTTAAAGAAAGGCAATTTGTTTGTCCATTAAAATAACATTAAATTGATCAGAAATACAGTGTACACATTGTTAATGTTGTAAATGATTATTGTAGTTGGAAACATGATTTTTAATGGAATATCTACATAGGCGTACTGAGGCCAATTGTCAGCTTCAGTGAAAAGGCGACTCTGGGATGCTGGCCTTCTAAGCGGAGTTCCTCTGTTCAGTGTCTGTGTTCTTTCGCCCATCTTAATCTTTTTATTAGCCAGTCTGAGATATGGATTTTTATTTGCAACTCTGCCTAGAAGGCCAGCATCAACAAGGACGTTTCTAAGTGACCCCAAACTTTTGAACAGTAGTGTATATCCAATGCAAAAACATGTACATTTAAATGATATGGGAATTAACAGAAAGTAATATTAATATATTCCCACGTAAAGTTTCCACCTCTGAATATTCCCTAAAATGTGCAACCCTAGTGGTGACTATTTAAACAGTCTGATGGCCTAGAGGGGGAGAAGCTATTTTTCAGTATCTCAGTCCCAACTTTAATGCACCTGTACGGTCTCTGCCTTTAAATGCTAAATAACAAATGTTTTCAAGTGCAACTTCAGCAATTATGGTTTTGGGAAACAGCTCTGAGATTAAATGATGCTCCTACAAAGGTTCTAACGATTAACTTAGCCTTCAGTTTCCCAAAATAAACTTGCCCTGGTTCGTACCATAGGATCAGATCACCCTCCCTAAATCCCAACCTTAGACTAATATCTAAGTCTAGGGCCAAATTAACCTTACTGCAGTTCTTACCTGGAACTGCCTCAAGTCCCAAACTTTCAGAAGTCCGTCGTCCCCGCCGGACAGGAGGAATGGTTCAGTCCTGTTCCAACTGATGACGTTGACGTCTGAGGAGTGTGCTTCCTTGGCACATAGCATGGAGTTGGGCGGGGCTCTGGTGTCCCAGACCCGGATGGACTGATCCACAGAGCAGGATGCAAAAACCTTGGGGGTAGGATGAAAGAGGAAGAAAGAGGACAATGAGACAGAAAGTTGCAGTTTTAGCTATCATTTTAGCCATCATGTCTGCTTCAACTGACATAAAAAAAAGTCTAAAGTTTCTTTTCATCTACTGATATTGTCACTCAGCCTAACATCCCACTGCTTCTCCCATCATACAGTGGCTTCTGTGGGTGACCACTGCAGGTCCTCCACAGACTTGGTGTGAGAACTGAAAGGCCGTTGGTCGATCTGCCAGGAAGTCCCTCCCTCCTGTGGTTCCCACACGTGGATGTTCTTTTTGCAGTCGCCACTGACCAGCCGACCTGTTAGACAAAACATACTAATAAATTAGCTTATTATTCTACTCATGTATTCACATTTATTTAGGGACAGTTTCCCAGAACCACATTAAGACTAGTCCTGTACAATTTTTTTATTTTTATCATCAAGGTAATTAGATTGAGCCAGTCATTCTCATTAATTTGGGATGGAAGCCAGCATAGTAGACATCCCCTTATACATAGAACAGTATCTACACAGCAGATGGTGAGGAATATGCACCTTGCTTTAGAGGTACCAAAACATCAGACGTGGCAATGGCCCGACTCACCGGGTACTTTGGGCGACCAATCAATGGCAAAGCCCTCAGTCATGTGACCCGAGAAACTGAAGAGGGGCGTGGCTTCCTTCTGCTGTTTGACGAAGGTTGACATGGCAGCTGAACTGTAGACCGCTTCCATCTGGGATCGGAGGTCAAATATCTCCACCTGACCTTTCTCTGACCAGACAGCAGCCAATGACTGATCTCCACGATGGGTCACCTGGTGGGAAAATAGACAACGTTAATGTTGCGCCTTTCAAACCACAGTATACTGCTGCCTCACAACACACAGTCCAATCAGGGTGCATGTACAGAAGAACAAACTGAGGGTACAAGAGATATTCAGATACTCTCAGACAATGAGAACAGTTAAACTCACTCGGACTCTGTTGATCCCTCCGTAGTGAGGCATCATGGCCAACTCCATCTGTGGCTTCTTATCTTCATCATCATCCTCTTCATCACTCTCTCCATCACTGCTCTCGTCCCCATCCTTCACTTTCTCTGTAGTACCGTGGAGGTTGTGCATGCGTATGAGAAGCAGTCTTAGAGGAAGGAGGAGAAAAGGTATGGTAGGATAAGTCAATGAGGCCTGGGCAATAAAGGACTACCAATAAGGGGTGTGCAAAAAGTATATTCAATGTGAGTATTTGGGGATCCCTTCACATCAGCCTCACAATAGGAGGGCAGTCTGAGGGTATGCAGAGTGTCATTGTAATGGATCGGTGGGTGTGACAGCTACCTGTTGCTGAGGGCAGCGTCAGCCTGTGTGCCTGCACAGAGCAGCATAGAGAGGGGATACTGTTCCCTGCCGTCTCCATTCGCATCTCTCAACACGTCGAAGCTCAGGCAAGGAGCACCTGTTAGTTTAAAACATTCCAATTAATTTGTTTGATGGGCAATAAAATCACTCTATTAGCTAGTTAACTGTTGGACCAACCTGTCTGACACTCGTGGTACATGCGGTAAGCCGAGCGGTCCATCTCGAGCTCCTCTCCGGGTTGGAGAGGCTGTTTTCCGGGGACATATACTTGAGTTTCCTGTTCTCCATCCTTTCCCTCTTCTTCCATTTCGTCTTCGTCGCTGCCACCCCCTTCCATTTCCTCCACCTCTCCATCGTTCGGAAGCATGTCTTCTCTGGGCGCCGACATTTTGAGAGGGGCCAGGCTTTGCTTACTTCCGGTGGATTGATCACGTGGTTTGTCTCTCGCTCGCTCTGTCTCGCTCATTTACGATAATTCAGCTGATGTTCTTCCCCTGTTCCTGACTGGCCTCTTTGGCAGACAGTCTGGAATTTTGCCTGACCATTGCTACTGCCAGTAAAGTCCACTAATTCTATAAACATCTAACCAAGGAAGGAATTACTGTAATCTTATGGATAAACAAAATGTATTACAAAATGTAAAGTGAATAAGATTTGAAAATAGCTGATTGTGGCCACCCATTCAAGGCAAGTGGTGTTTTGAGCCCCACCTGTTTAGCTAAAATATTATTTCCCCTGTTTCGCATGTTATTTTGGCATTAAACGTGTCACATATCAGTTTGCAAACAATGTTAAAAAAAATATTGGGTTAATAAAGCCGAATACAAACATGGTCTCTTTTTTGCTTTCTTGAGTAAGGCAGATCAGAAATGCAGGTGTTTCAGCGTAGCATCATACTTTACAAATCTGAGCTAGCAAGCTAGACAAGCAGTCATCATCTTGAATCAAGTCGACAATCTACTGGTAAATCCTTTTCAATTCTTGTCATATGAAGAGAAATTATAGAAAAAACATATCGGTGCTCATCGGCCATTGGACATAAACATTACACAGAACTGTGGAGAGGGTGTGTGGTCCAAGTCTGGGTTTAGAGTCTTTTTTTCAAGCTTAAACAGATAAACATTCACACGCAACACAATGTGCAAGAAAAGGTTGAATACATTGTCCATGCTGTCCATCCAGCATGACTTCTGCCGAGTTCAAAACAACTGGAAACTCAGAACAGGGAAATCTCAGACTTTAGTGAGTTCAAGGCAACAGGGAACTTGGAAAAAAAAACAAGCTCAGACTGGGAAAATATGTTTTGAATGGTCATCCAACTCGGAATTCCAAGTCGGGAACTCCGACACGAAGATCAGTGACGTCATGATTCAACCTTGTTTTTCAGTTGTCTTGAAAGCACCATAAATCCAGAGAATGCCAGACAAAATTTGCCCACAAGAAGGTTCCCCGTGCCACCTTCCTGTTCAAGTGAGCACAGAACTTGAACAGGTCCAAAAATGTCTTGAATGCTGCTGCATAAATTATGTAATATGCCAGGGAGATATGTATACTGTATCTAAGAAAGTAATACTAAGTGTATGTTGTGTAGTAAGCTGTTAGCAGCCCATGTACATCACACTAATAACTTGGTCCCTTTCCCCCTCATTACTTAGCCTACTGTTCTGACTTGGTGGTGCACATGTAGCATATACCCTGTTTTAGAGAGATGTAATCATTTGGGGCGGCAGGGTAGCCTAGTGGTTAGAGCGTTGGACTAGTAACTGGAAGGTTGCAAGTTCAAACCCCCGAGCTGACAAGGTACAAATCTGTCATTCTGCCCCTGAACAGGCAGTTAACCTGTTCCTAGGCCGTCATTGAAAATAAGAATTTGTTCTTAACTGACTTGCCTAGTAAAATAAAGGTAAAACATTTTTTTAAATTTTAAATATTTTAAGAACTTTCATTGTCTGCTTATACAGTATGCACCCTCATAGATATTATCCTGACAAAATTGCCCTCCAAATACACCTCTGCTGTTTTCAATCAGGATCTCAGCGATCACTGCCTCATTGCCTGCATCCGCTATGGGTCTGCGGTCAAATGACCACCCCTCATCACTGTCAAATGCTCCCTAAAACACTTCTGTGAGCAGGCGACACGGTCACCACCGATAAATCCATGATAATCTATCATTTCAATAAGCATTTCTCTATGGCTGGCCATGCTTTCCTCCTGGCTACCCCAACCCCGGCCAACAGCTCCGCACCCCTCGCAGCTACTTGCCCGAGCCTCCCCAGCTTCTCCTTCACCCAAATCCAGATTGCAGATGTTCTGAAAGAGCTGCAAAACTTGGACCCGTCCAAATCAGCTGGGCTAGACAACCTGGACCCTCTCTTTCTAAAATTATCCGCCGCCATTGTTGCAACCCCTATTACCAGTCTGTTCAACCTCTCTTTCATTTCGTCCGAGATCCCTAAAGATTGGAAAGATGCCGCGGTCATCCCCCTCTTCAAAGGGGGTGACACTCTAGACCCAAACTGTTACAAACCTATATCTATCCTGCCCTGCCTTTCTAAAGTCTTTGAAAGCCAAGTTAACAAACAGATCACTGACCATTTTGAATCCCACCGTAACTTCTCTGCTGTGCAATCCGGTTTCAGAACTGGTCACGGGTGCACCTCAGCCACGCTCAAGGTACTAAACGATATCATAACCGCCATCGATAAAAGACAATACTGTGCAGCCGTCTTCCTCGACCTGGCCAAGGCTTTCGACTCTGTCAATCACCGTATTCTTATTGGCAGACTCAATCGCCTTGGTTTCCCAAATGACTGCCTCACCTGGTTCACCAACTACTTCGCAGATAGAGTTCAGTATGTAAAATCGGAGGGCCTGTTGTCTGGACCTCTGGCAGTCTCTATGGGGGTACCACAGGGTTCAATTCTCGGGCCGACTCTTTTCTCTGTATATATCAACGATATCGCTCTTCTGCGGGTGATTCCCTGATCCATCTCTACGCAGACGACATAATTCTGTATACATCTGACCCTTTCTTGGACACTGTGTTAACTAACCTCCAAAATAGCTTTAATGCCATACAACACTCCTTCCGTGGCCTCCAACTGCTCTTAAACGCTAGCAAAACCAAATGCCTGCTTTTCAACCGTTCGCTGCCTGCACCCACCTGCCCGACTAGCATCACTACTCTGGAGAGTTCTGACCTACAATACGTGGACAACTACAAATACCTAGGTGTCTGGCTAGACTGTAAACTCTCCTTCCAGACTCTTATCAAACATCTCCAATCCAAAATCAAATCTAGAATCGGCTTTCTATTTCGCAACAAAGCCTCCTTCACTCACGCCGCCAAACTTACCCTAGTAAAACTGACTATCATACCGATCCTCGACTTCGGCGATGTCATCTACAAAATAGCTTCAAATACTCTACTCAGCAAATTGGATGCAGTCTATCTCAGTGCCATCTGTTTTGTTACCAAAGTGCCTTATACCACCGACCACTGCGACCTGTATGCTCTAGTCGGCTGGCCCTCGCTACATGTTCGTCGCCAGACCCACTGGCTCCAGGTCATCTACAAGTCAATGCTAGGTAAAGCTCCGCCATATCTCAGTTCACTGGTCATGATAACAACACCCACCTGTAGCACACGCTCCAGCAGGTATATCTCACTGGTCATCCCCAAAGCCAACACCTCCTTTGGCCGCCTTTCCTTCCAGTTCTCTGCTGCCAGTGACTGGAACGAATTGTAAAAATCGCTGAAGCTGGAGACTTACATTTCCCTCAGTAACTTTAAACATCAGCTATCTGAGCAGCTAACCGATCGCTGCAGCTGTACATAGTTCATCTGTAAATAGCCCACCCAATCTACTTACCTCCTCCCCATATTGTTTTTATTTACTTTGCTGCTCTTTTGCACACCAATATCACTACTTACACACCATCATCTGCTCATCATCATCTGCTCATCTATCACTCCAGTGTTAATCTGCTACATTGTAATTATTTTGCTACTATGGCCATTTATTGCCATACCTCATCATGCCATTTGCACACACTGACTGTGCGCTTGTTTATTCCATGTAACTCTGTGTTGTTGTTTCTGTCGCACTGCTTTGCTTTATCTTGGCCAGGTCGCAGTTGTAAATGAGAACTTGTTCTCAACTAGCTTACCTGGTTAAATAAAGGTGAAAAAAAATGTATCTTACGGTTCTGACTTGGTGTACAGGGAGAATACTGTAAGAACGGCCCATGTTCTGAATTCTTTGGCTCTACATTTCAAAAGTGCTGAACAAATGGTTATGTTGATTACATCCATCTTAGCTCACTCATTAATGTCTTAATCGATATTAAGGATGGCATCTTATCCGCTTATCGTTCCCTTATGCCATAGTTTGTACATATCAATTGTCAGTAGAAACCACATTTGTTTAAACAAGTCAGCCATATCAGCTATGTTCTTTAAAAAGTCAGTAAATTAGGCTGAATTAACTGTTTCGCTGCCAGACAAGGCATAGCTGATAGCCAGGTGTAGCGGTGGTAAGGATTCACTCCATGTTCCTGAAAGGAAGGCTCTGCTATTGGAACAGCTTCATGTAGGCCCTAACAAATCAAATCAAATCAAATTTTATTTGTCACATACACATGGTTAGCAATGTTAATGCGAGTGTAGCGAAATGCTTGTACTTCTAGTTCCAACAATGCAGTAATAACCAACAAGTAATCTAACTAACTATTCCAAAACTACTGTCTTATACACAGTGTAAGGGGATAAAGAATATGTACATAAAAAGATATATGAATGAGTGATGGTACAGAGCAGCATAGGCAAGATACAGTAGATGGTATCGAGTACAGTATATACATATGAGATGAGTATGTAAACAAAGTGGCATAGTTAAAGTGGCTAGTGATACATGTATTACATAAGGATGCAGTAGATGATATAGAGTACAGTATATACGTATAAATATGAGATGAATAATGTAGGGTATGTAAACATTATATTAGGTAGCATTGTTTAAAGTGGCTAGTGATATATTTTACATCATTTCCCATCAATTCCCATTATTAAAGTGGCTGGAGTTGAGTCAGTGTGTTGGCAGCAGCCACTCAGTTTTTGTGGCACCGTTTGTTAACCATTATAGTGGAATTAATGTATTGTTTATGTTGTCTTGTGTTGTGTAGTGGCTTTGCTGGCATGCATCAAAAACATTTTTGGGGAGTTTGCCACACCAAGATTTACAAGCTAAAATCGCCACTGAGCCTACTGTCCAAACTCCAGCCACTTGCATTGCTGAGCCTGAGCATTATCATTGCAATTTCAGTCATGCAATATCAATACTATACTACATATCATCATGTTTACTTCTGGTGTAATGGTGATGGGTATTTACCATGGAGAATGATTGAGGCTTCTAGTGGCAAAATGGTCATATTATTAACATAGGCAGCACTATGGAGCTCGCCAGCTTGTAGTCCTCAAAAACAGAAATGAGTTGCCCCAGATTCCTTGAGCCATTTCTATTGGGAAAATGAATGGGGAAAGGATAAGGTTTTGTAATAAATGCCGAAAATAAGGTTAACACAAGCTTTGAAGATCAGAGATCTTATACTTTTTGTTCTATGTGATAATATCAGTCAGTTAACATGACCTTTATGAATTATGAATCCTTTTATGTGCTTTAAGTGTGTTTTTGATTACATAAATGCTTCAAAATTCACAAAAAGTGCCGTTAGCTGATGAAGATTACCTCATAGAACAAAACCACAGACCTTATTTTCGGCATTGATACAAAAATCCTCCAAAAACTCCATTAATTTTCCCATAGGCTTTGTCCAACTAACCATGGCGGAGTTAATGCCTACAAGAAGACACATTACTATTATTTAACTAGGCAAGTCAGTTAAGAACATATTCTTATTTACAATGACAGCCTAGGGGTTAACTTCCTTGTTCAAGGGTAGATAGACAGATTTTTACCATGTCAGCTTGGTGATTCGATCTAGCAACCTTCCGGTTACTGGCCCAATGCTCTAACCACTAGGCTACCTGCCGCCCCCTATCGCTCTCTAATATAGTCAACTGGGTGGGACTTTCAACTTCACTTGCTGATCCCACCTGATGACCCTGTTGGAGTCATGTTCAACCAGATCATCAGGAGGGATAAGTCAACCCTGAAGAAGAAAATTCACTATTTCAAAATGGAGATTGCCTCAATGGTGCTGCCCATGCTGTCACAGACGCTATAACTGTACAGATACAAAGACGAGTCCTCGATCTATCTCTATGGTATTTACTGCAGGCCCCCTGAAGACCCTTGGCCCTACACAACTTTATTGTCAAATTTGCAGAGGAAATGTGCATTTTTGCTGTCTTATGTTATTTCCCAACACCCGGAGCTATGAATCAGTTCATTAAAACAGAACGAATAACTGAAAGCTCTCTCTCTGGCCTCTCTGTGGTTGTCCTCTCCTCATAATAGAACAGCAAACATTATCTGTGTGCATCTGTTTGTTTGAATCTCACTGTCTGTTTTGATGTTGTGCAACATTCTCTCTCTCTCAACTGTGTCTCTCTCTCAGCTGTGTCTGCAGAGGTTTATAATAGTTTCTCAGAAAGGCTGATGCTCATTTTGCTGCCTCTACATTTACAAAAGGAAGTGAGACATGCCTTGGGGGTATTGTTGTCGGTCTCTGAGCCTTGCTTTTTAAAGTTTGTGTGCATTAAAGAAAGCACCTGGCTGAGTTTAACGGAAGTTCTGTCTTAAACAGCAGGAAAAAAGGGGCCCCTTCTTTTTGTATCAAAGATTTTGCAAGTGTTCTGTCTAAAGTGTGTGTGTGCTTGTGCTTGCATGGATGTGTCAGGGTGTGTGCATGTATTGGCATACATACAGTTGAAGTCAGAAGTTTACATACACCTTAGCCATATACATTTAAACTCAGTTTTTTACAATTCCTGACATTAAATCCTAGTAGAAATTGCCTGTTTTAGGTCAGTTAGGATCACCACTTTATTTTAAGAATGTGAAATGTCAGAATAATAGTAGAGAGAATTCAGATTTTTATTTCTTTCATCATATTCCCAGTGGGTCAGAAGTTTACATACACTCAATTAGTATTTGGTAGCATTGCCTTTAAATTGTATAACTTGGGTCAAATGTTTCAGGTAGCATTCCACAAGCTTCCCACAATAAGTTGGGTGAATTTTGGCCCATTCCACCTGACAGAGCTGGTGTAACTGAGTCATAGGCCTCATTTGTAGGCCTCATTGCTTGCACACACTTTCTCAGTTCTGCCCACAAATTTTCTATTGGATTGAGGTCAGGGCTTTGTGATGGCCACTCCAATACCTGGACTTTGCTGTCCTTAAGCCATTTTGCCACAACTTTGGAAGTATGCTTGGGGTCATTGTCCATTTGAAAGAACCATTTGCGGCCAAGCTTTAACTTCCTGACGGATGTCTTGAGATTTTGCTTCAATATTTTCACATAATTTTCCTGCCTCATGATGCCATCTATTTTATGAAGTGCACCAGACCCTAATGCAGCAAAGCACCCCCACAACATGATGCTGCCACCCCCGTGCTTCATGGTTGTGATGGTGTTCTTCGGCTTGCAACCCTCCTGTAATGCCCGGGGTGTAGTGGAGGAAGAAGTCAGACGCAGGAAACAGAGAGTTCAGAGTAGCGATACTTCTTTATTCACCACACAGGTGAAAACGACGCTACTCAAACAAATGCCCCAAAACACAGGGGAACTAAACAGTCCCGAACAACACACGTACACAAACAACCGTGACTTACAGGCGTGCACAAGAGTACACATAAAACAATCCCGCACACCTAGCAGGCGGGCCGGCTGGATAATAAAGCCCAACCAATTAACCTAACTAAACACAGGTGTAACTTATAAACAGACAAGGGGGAGGAAAAAGGATCAGTGGCAGCTAGTAGGCCGGTGACGACGACCGCCGAGCACTACCCGAACAGGAAGGGGAGCCACCTTCGGTAGGAGTCATGACACCTCCCCCCTTTTCCTCCAAACATAATGATGGTCATTATGCCAAACAGTTCTATTTTTGTTTAATCACACCAGAGGACATTTCTCCAAAAAGTACGATGTTTGTCCCCATGTGCAGTTACAAACCGTAGTCTGGCTTTTTTATGGCGGTTTTTGAGCAGTGGCTTCTTCCTTGCTGAGCAGCCTTTCAGGTTATGTTGACATAGGACTTGTTTTACTGTGGATATAGATACTTCTACTTGTTTCCTCCAGCATCTTCACAAGGTCCTTTGCTATTGTTCTGGGATTGATTTTTAGGAGACAGAACGTGTCTCCTTCCTGAGCGGTATGACGGCTGTGTGGTCCCATGGTGTTCATACTTGCGTACTATTGTTTGTACAGATGAACGTGGTACCTTCAGGCATTTGGAAATTGCTCCCAAGGATGAACCAGACTTGTGGAGGTCTACAATCTTTTGACTGATTTCTTTTGATTTTCCCATGATGTCAAGCAAAGAGGCAGTGAGTTTGAAGGTAGGCCTTGAAATACATCCACAGGTACATCTCCAATTGATTCAAATGATGTCAATTAGCCTATCAGAAGCTTCTAAAGCCATGACATCATTTTCTGTAATTTTCCAAGATGTTTAAAGGCAGTCAACTTAGTGTATGTAAACTTCTGACCCACTGGAATTGTGATACAGTGAATTATAAGTGAAATAATCTGTCTGTAAACAATTGTTGGAAAAATTACTTGTGTCATGCACAAAGTAGATGTCCTAACTGACTTGCCAAAACTAGTTTGTTAACAAGAAATTTGAGAAGGGGTTGAAAAACAAGTTTTAATGACTGCAACCTAAATGTATGTAAACTTCCGACTTCAACTGTACATATACCTGATGTGTGTGATTAATGTGAGTGATTTGGCTCAGTTGTAGGCCTACCCAGTAACTGCAGACATAAAAATTATATTGAACTACAA